>NW_027643850.1:322500-362500 GCF_032717465.1 Coenobita brevimanus
TCGTCACCAATGATTTGACTCCAGGATGTAAAGTTATATCTTGTACGTATGTGCTGAGTCAGTGGACACACCTCCAGTACATGCAACTCTGTTTGCACAGCACCACATGGACAGAACCGCTCTGCTACCGGGAGACGTCCCCGTCCACGCCGATTCCAACGGCCCGTCTCAATAGCCAGATTGTGACTGATTACCCGCAGCCGACTAAATGCCATTCTGTGTACCTCACTAGTTTTACCACGACATTTATAGATCTCGTGAACTGTTAAGGTAGGGTTCAACACATTATAAATTAGGCTTCTAGAAGATGTAGAGTTAGAAATTGATTGCTTTAAAGATTCAATGCCGACTTTAACATCATCAACAGAATTATTAATTAAACTCTTAATGTGTTTACTTGTTGGTGTGTTAGCCGCCATGGTCAGCCTCACACACACACACACACACACACACACACACACACACACACACACACACACACACACACACACACACACACACACACACACACACACACACACACACACACACACACACCTCACTTAGCAACTTGTCGGCAGACGCGAATACATGATTTAGGAAGCAGCAAAGACAGCAACAATATTAATACTCGAAGGAAGGCCAAAAGCAGAGTACAGGAACCAGTTTATGTCAACGTTTCGCCCACAAAGCTTCTTCAGGAACATCATTACTGGACAACACTCCACTCCTTAAACAGACCCAAGCCTGACTGGTAGTGCAGGATTGTGTACTTGTGTTCTGGTCACCATTCAGGCTTAGGTCAATTTAAATAGTGAAGCACTGTCTACTGGTGTTGTTCCTGAAGAAGTCTTGGGGCAGAATGTTGCAAGTGGAATTCTGTACTCTGCTTTTGGTCTTTCTCTATATACAGCAGCGAATACACCATAATTTTACTGTTTATCTTCCTTATGAAAGCTTTCCCAGAATCCAGCTAAATGAAACGAGTATTTCCCCATCCAATTTTTATCCCATACTTCACACTCGGGACGATTTGCATCAGTATATGACCGATTCCCGCCTCAGTGTTACGAGTCCTTTGACGGAAGGTAATCGAATATTGTTTTTGCTGGGTTTTATGGGCCGGCTAAATGCCTCACACATAGTAAAGCCTCTAGTCATACAAGCCTCGCACGCAACATACTGGTGAAGCACAAATGGTGATGGGTTTCTGTAGTGAGAATGACGCCAGATCCAATATTAACCCTCTGCAGTTCGGGACAGCTCTAGTATTACGCAAGTCTAATTGAATGTTATTTTTGCTCAGTTACAGTATATGGACCAGGTTAATGTCTCTCACATTGGGAAGCCTTAAGACTTACAAGGTTAGACACGCAACACAGAAGCACAAATGGTGATGGGTGTCTGTAGTGAGAGTCATACGTAAATGTGTTATAATGATTCATCCCGTCAGTCTGCAATATGAACCGACAGGGTGATCACATATGCAAGTGAGTGAGTGTGTGCGTGCGTGCGTCCTTTACCGCAGCATTTTGTAAGTAGAAAGTGGAAAACTTTGACCAGTTCCCTTTCGCTACCTCAGTCCATGTAATAAGGTGCTGGAATTTCCTATCAGCAAAAGGCATGGTATCACTTTTCTCTCATGTCATCTCAGTTTATATTTTTATTTTTATATTTTCCTTTTCCCTACTTTCATTTATTCTTTCCCCCATTTATATCCTCCACACTCCTACCTTCATTAATTCTTTTCCTCATTGTAATTTCCCTCATCAGGCAAATCACTTAGGATCCTCGCAAGCCTGTACTTAGAGCCGATAGCATCAGTGGTTATAATCATTCCAAGCAGGAAAATTGTACACTTGAAATACACAGCCTCTTCGACTTATGGTCCTCCTCATCACAAAGGGTGAGGCATAAGTCTGTAGGCATATGGAAAGGACACATCTGAGGTTATCTGTGTGTGTGTGTGTGTGTGTGTGTGTGTGTGTGTGTGTGTGTATGTGTGTGTGTTCGTTATCGTGTTCGTGTTCTTGAGGCAGTTCTGCTTCATCACCAAACTAGCTCCCGTAACATCACTAACCAACACCGATGACTGGCACCTCAAATCACTAGCTCCCTCGACCAGTGCCCAGTTATCAAGCCTCTTCCCTTGTATGTTGCTGAGAGGAGAATTGGGCGATATTTTTATAGCCTCGTGACTGACTTGAGATGGCACAGTACTCGTTACTAACAGTGTATCAGGCGCCTTGGTCATAATTCTTAGTCCTTTCGAAGAGATTACATTTAAACGATTCAGTTTAGGTTTAGGATGGACTAACTTGCCTACCTGCTTACCCGCCTGTGTGCCTGCCTGTCTGCCTACCTAATTACCTACCCACTTACCTGTGTGTCCCTGCGTGCCTGCCTGTCTTCCTACCTACCTACCTACCTACCTACCTGTCTACACACACACACACACACACACACACACAAAGGCTAGGGAGACATGTTTAAGGCTATTTAGTGATGAGATGAACCCCGTGATAAAACTACCAAGGTTTTGTTTGGTGTGTCCTGCCCTCTGTTTCTCCAACCCACAAACCTGTTTATTTATTTCCACATTAAGACAAACCCCTATTTACCATATAATTATCGAAGTTCCTATTTATTCTCTTAGTTATTATTTATCTTCTATCTTAATTATCCATAGACTACCCCAAAGCTGTCTCATTATTACCATACTAATCAGATCCACCTCTTTCTCAGACACTCTTTCTCAGTGTAATTATTTATCCCAAAACCAATTTATTCTCAAGCTCAGCTAAACCCACCTTTATGTGTTAGTTTTATGTTTTTCCTTTTTAATATTAACTTGCCTTATTGTGAAACGTTTGGTGGTTATATAAGTGAAGACAAAGGATTAAGTAAGCAGTCCTAAACTCTGGTTGAGACAGAGAACGTTGATAAGGCAAAAGAATGATTATAAATGTATGTCGACCCAGCATCCTAGCCGTCAATTCTCCAAGTCTAGAGAGAGGGCCGGGGGAGCGCAGTGGTGAATGGAGTCAGTGTGGACCGCGAGTGAGCTAAGAGAGGACGGACGCCCCTGTCACTCCCTCCAGGGACAGAGTGTCGCGGCTGTGTTAGTGGTTCGGTTCCTTACTCTCCTGCAGAAGTCTCACCTCGAAGCCTCCTTCCCCTCGTTCACAAGTCTCAAAAGCCTCCTTGAGCACCTACAGCAGTATTTTTCCCCTCCTGCAAAAGTCTCAAAAGCTTCCTTGAGCACCTACAAGTCTCATTCAGTGGCCTACTCCTCCTCCAGAAGTCTCAAAAACCTCCTTCACCCCCCTGAAGAAGTCTCACCCAGTCCCCTTCCCTCCTGCAGAGGTCCCAGCTCAAAGCCTTATGGTTTACATGCAGTGTATTTTTCTGGAATAGAACAGTGAATTTACCTAACATTTTCCGAGTGTCGATGATCCTGTTAGCTCCGTGATAATGAGGGACGGCATCAGTGCTTAGGACGGTTGTGTGATACCATTCCGGCAGAAGTAACTAAAACTCCATTAGTATATTTCTTTACAACGAAGCATCTTTAGGCTGGTTGGGAAGGTTGCAGAGAACCTTCAAGACACAGGAGGTTCACCTGAAAGGATAAATACGATTCCGGCAGATATAAGGACAAGACACAATTTTTTTCGCTCCGACAAGAGTACAAGCCTTCAAGCTGGTTGAGAAGGTAGCAGAGAACCTTCCAAATAGAGGAGGTTCAAGTCCAAGGATGATGGTGGAAGAGATGAGACTTGGCGACGGAGGTAAGACTGAGGGAGACGGTGGCGGTGGCGGGGGTCTACAGGCAGGGCAGTGGAGCGCCGACCCCGAGACTGGGCTGGTGACACTGACGGAGGCGGCTCTGGCCAGGCTAATCAGCGCTGACCCCATTGACAAGTGGTCTCAACTCGACCCACAGCCAATTGCAAGGTAGTGTGCTTTGAAATTGTCGATGATAGTATGATGATGGTGATGATGATGATGATGATGATGATGTGGACCTATAGCAATGTGGTATTAAGTCGACCCATAGCTAGTTGCAAGGTATTTGGCCATAGCACTTTAATCTGGTCGTGTGTATGATGATGATAATGACTGATGATTTGATTCTGCACAGCCATGACCAAGCGTTCATCGGAATTTCTCAGCCAGCATTGCGTCGTATCTTGCGTATTTCTCTTTCCTCCCCAGAGACAGGGAATATCCCTCCTTCCCATACTCTTTTCTTGTGTACTTCATATTGCTATCACATAGAAATAGTTCATGTAACAGCCCACATTGCCACAACCGGTAGGGAATGTGGGCAAACTTTGGCTGTCCCGTACCACACCACTCTGAGATTTTAACCTTCCTGTATTGCAACGTAGTATATTGATGATGTGAGCTTAAAGCAAGGTACTGTGTTAGTACTGTCCTTGGGTGATGATGGGAACGGTGAGACTTGCACGGAACCACTTTGATTTTGCTAGTACTGGCCAGAACTACTGATGATAAGGGTTCGTTATTGCTTGTGTTAGTTCTTGGTGATGACGGCAACCTGTTGCAAGGCAAAAAAGTCAACTTTTCTCCTCGGTCTGTAACTTTAAAAGGTAGTGAAGGAGAGATGACTGAGATAGCGTGATCGAGTTATAGTGTCCAGTCACTAGGCGTACAACGTATCCGAGAGGGCAAGGGTAAATTTGTGGCCCTTATTTTCTGCAGCATTTGTCGTTGTTTTGGCAGATATCTGGTACCACTGGAAAACAGCTTTCACCACAGTTTAAATATGTGAAGCAGAGAGATTTAAGGTAACTATAAATTAAACTTCTAAAAATAACTCGTAAAAAGTACCCTAGTGGTGCAGGTGGCCGGCCTTCTCCCGGCTGTTTGTCTTTACTTGGCACGGACGAGTACATCATATTATCTGGCTGGTGGAGAGAGAGAGAGAGAGAGAGAGAGAGAGAGAGAGAGAGAGAGAGAGAGAGAGAGAAGGCTCCATTTCTCACATCGTAAAGTGGAAGGTAATCTCTATCTCTCCTTACACCCTAGATAGATTGAAAGATAGATAGATGAGCAAAGATTAGTTTGCCCCTTCTACCCTAGAGCAATATAGTCTCCGTCATAACCATTCCGAGAACATCACTTCAATTTTCCTTCTTGTTACCGCCAGACGATTTTATTCAGCTTAGGAAGGATGACCTCGAATAAAAGCTTTTCGCGGTCACCTACACTCCAGTTCACGGTACTCTGAATGACAGTGGTAGCGTACGAGCCAAAATCCACCATCATTAGTCTACAGTATAGCCCTTGTTACGGTATATTTCCCTGGTGTGCTTGTAAATGTGGTGTCGCCTTTTTGTTCCATATTACAGGTTGCAGTGTAGACTTCGGAGCTCCCTTTTCTCAGCGATTTATTGCGTGTATTGCACCTCGGCCTCTTACTGGATGTTATTAGGAAAGTTGTTGTTTGTTTCTCGCTTTTTTCAGCTGGAATAATCCCTTCAGTAGGAGAGGCTTTATGTTAGAAAATAAAGCAGCGTAAAAAACGTAAATTCTGGTTAAAGAGGATCATGACCATTGTATTGTAATTGGGAACGCGAAGGGGAAGTCAAGTACTGTCCTATGATTTGACGGTAATTAAAGGGACACCTGTAATTAAAGGTGATTAGCCCACATCCCTCACTGCAGGTACGGAAAGGTGAGACGTGTCCTATCCTCATCAGGTATTTCAAAAATTGTCGTAACCAATAGGGAGCTTGTCTTTACATTTGCGCTTTCAATTTTAATACTGAATCCTGGCTGCAGCATCCAGGTGACGTCCTGTTTATTCTTGTTGTTACCAGACGATTTTATTCAGCATAGGAAAGGTCTGTCGTACTGGAGGGGTCATCTCTTCCTGTTCTATAAGTCTGTCCTGTGTTGAATAAAACTGGAAGAAAATATTAAGGAATGAAGAAGGCATCCCCAGGGTCAGAGAGTTGATCAAGCAGACCTAAGTGTGTGTGTGTGTGTGTGTGTGTGTGTGTGTGTGTGTGTATCTTTTTCTCGCTGCCATGGACTCACCTAGGTATTCCACTGAGGCAAACATTATACCCTTATACTTAGCGGAGGGAACATATCGCAGTCAGGGGGTTCATCTGTCCATCCTCGAGTTTGGCATCAGTTGGGATTCGGAATAATCTTTTTAGTCGCGTATTCTCGTCAGGTAAGTAAGCTCCCTAACACCTTTTCCTTACCGGTTTATTTTTGCTTGCATTTCATTAATAATTCCTTGCATGTTATTTTTGCCTTCCATGATGGTGTTTAAAAGATATACGCAATATACAGGAGAGTAGTAAGGCACACTATGGAAAATAATTCGCTATGGATAAAGTGTCAGGGAGCCACCTTAACCGACGAGAATACAGGCCTTAATCCCATCAGTCTGAGCATTATTTCCTTCACTACTGCAGACAGAGTGGCACAAAAAAGAAGATATGGAACGTTGTGGTGGCGTTGTGGATGTGCTGGTGTTTTTAGAGAGAATGGAGAATGCGAGACTGACTAGGAGAGTATGTGAGTGGGGTGAAGGTGGAGGGGGTATGGGAGAAACCGAGGATGAGATGGAGGGGTCGGGTGGAGAGGTAGATGATTGAGGAGGGTGTAAACTGGAGAGAAGGAAGCGGGATGGCAAAGGATAGAATGACCTGGAGACGATAGATTTGTAGCCACCCTTTCCTAGATTCAGGTATCTTACTATAATACTCGAAGACAAATTAGAAGAGGCCTGGTCTAAGCTAAATGAAAACGTGTGGGTGATAAGAAGATACCGATGCCGAGAAACGTTTGTATATAGAAAGGATTAATGGGGGCCTTCTAACAAATTTACAGATACCGAATAACGTTTGCATATAGATGGGATTAATAGAGACTTTCTGGTCGATATACCGACACTGAAAAACGCTTGCATATAGAAGGGGTTAATGGAGACTTTCTAACCACGTATTCAGCGTAGGTCAGACGGGTTCACCTGACAGCGCCCCTCCACCTCGCTCTCTTCTGCCCAGCGAGAATAAAACGGAAAAGACGTGATCCTATCGTATCTGGGAGTCCGGGGAGGTGCCAGATTCAGTCACGTTGTTACTACACGTGCGAATTTCCCGCTACTGAGTGAAATCTTCCCGGGTTAATGCCTTGAATCCCGGTGATGTCCATTCTTTTTTTTAAGTTTATTCTTGTTATTATAGTCTGTTTGTTTTCATCTGACGGAACCAGACCACTCCCACAAAGAGAATGCTAAGTCGTGGTTGCGTGAAATTCAGTGGGCCTCAGTTAAGAGATAGAAATGAGTCTCCTTGGTTACTAGTCAAATCTGCTCTCCAGCACGAATGCATAAAAAAATACCCCGCCGAATTGAAAGGGTTAAATTTGTTATCACGGAAAAGGAAAAAAAAAGTTTATAAGAGATAGTTTTCCACCGTTTAGCCGCAGTTCCTTCTTCCATGCTTAAAAAAAAAAAATTGTCCCTCGGCTGAATAAAATCGTCTGGCGTTGGTCATAGAAACTGGTTAACTCCTTCAGTCCGATGACACAGTTTTATTTTAATTCTGTCTGTCTATTTCTGTCTCTCTGTCTGTCTCTGTCTCTGTCTCTCTCAAGACGATTTTAAACTTGGAAAAGACCCTTAGTGGCGAAGGGGTTAATGAAGGCTAGATATAACCCCTCCAGTTCGACAAATCCCCTTTAAGCTGGATAAAATCGTCTGGAGATTGCACGAATAAGATTACAGTACTCGTAGTGAAAGGGTTGTGTACCACGTTAGCCACACCGCACACCCTCACTCCTCGAATTCTAGGACAGTGAATGAAACGAGGTACACTTAAGAGACATAGAAGTTCTGCCTGGTATTCTGCTGCTGCCACTTAACACTTAGAGAGAGAGAGAGAGAGAGAGAGAGAGAGAGAGAGAGAGAGAGAGTGTGTGTGTTTGTGGGGGGGAAATCCGTCACTTTCCTGTATTGTATCTGAGGGAATGATTGGGGAGAGAAGCATACGAAGCCTCTCCCAGCTTTGGAATATTAGGCAACAGTGGGAAGTGAAAAGTAGAAGAGATGAGGTGAAATATTGGGTGAAGTTTTTGTGTCTGGCTGTATAGTACTGTTACACAACTACATTTTCACACACACACACACACACACACACACACACACACACACACACACACACACACACACACACACCTCAACCCCAGTGCCCTTTTATGCTCAGTGACCCGTACTTAGGCTATGGTGTCATGTGTTTACTTCTTTCCAGAGCTGAAAATATTGTCTGAGTATTAACCCTCTTATTCCCTGACATTTTATTATTCTAGCTATTTCCAGACGATTTTATTTAGTTAAGAGGGTCTGCTTGAAATGGCAGGTCTTGATATAACCCTTAAGAAAGCCACGACATGCCATGACCGGCACAACAGCTGAGCAGAGAAAAAATAATGATGCTCTGTTCTTGTCTAGCGGAAAAGCTTTGGGTGTTTCTCGGCTATACTTGTCTCTATGGGAAAAGAGAGAGAGAGAGAGAAAGAGAGTTCAATAGCTGGAAAGGAGACAATGCTTTGGTGTTCCTCAAAGCAGGGCAATTTTACAAGCCATACTGGACAAGAGTTTTATTTATTGATACCAAATTTTAGCTGAAGTATTGTGTTCTCACTCGATTCGCCCACTTAAGAAAAGTATCCTATCCTTGTGTGTGTGTGTGTGTGTGTGTGTGTGTGTGTGTGTGAGAGAGAGAGAGAGAGAGAGAGAGAGAGAGAGAGAATACGAGGATGCAGACAGAAACAGGAACAAAACACATCCAGTCACTTAAACCTCAGACAGAGTACCAAGTGTAAGGGACTCAAGTTTTAGGCCACATTACAAAACACACACCAAAGCAATGTACAGGAAAAAGCACCACTGGGCCAGAAAAACAATATACGAAAAACAGTAGGGCCTTAAAAACAAAAGACAACAAGGAGGGCAGGAGATCAGGCTGTGTTGATTGCCTTGATTGTCTCCTCTATCTGACAGAGCGTTGGACACTACAGGAGTCATTTCTGGTCATTGTCTTTTGTTTTGACTGTAACAGTGAACCAAAACAATAGAAAAAACAACAGAGGATTATAAACAGGAGGCAGGAAGGAGGGCGGGAGGGAGGACTGTTATGTACTGTCTCTTCCATTCAACATAACACTAGCAGTTGGACCTAATTATCTACGGGAGGATTCTCTCTCTCTCTCTCTCTCTCTCTCTCTCTCTCGTTTTTTGTCTGTACTACATTAGAAGGACGCATCGTGCCGATTGTGTACCCAATTTTTTAACACGAGAGAGAGAGAGAGAGAGAGAGAGAGAGAGAGAGAGAGAGAGAGAGAAAGTGTAAATTTTTCCCTGTAGTACACATCTCAGACACTCCTAAATAAACACACACACAAACACACAAACTTATATACACAGAACAGGCGAAACTTGGACTGTTACACCCGTAGACTTTCAGGCAGCAAAATTTCTTAACGAATATATAGCCGATCGAAAGTTAGGTTAGGTCACTTTGGGCAGGGTTTGGTCTGATTAGGTAATTTTTGGTTGGGTTGGCTTCAGTTCGACTAGATATAGACGGATTAGGTTAGATTGCTTTAGAATACGTCGGTTTTGATAGGTTTTGGGTTGGGTTTTTATTTGGTTGGGTTAGGCTGGGTTAGGTTCGGTTGGATTAGGTCATTTTAGGCTTGACTGGGTTGGGTTAGGTCGGGTATGGTATGGTTAAGTGAGACTGGGTAGGATTAGGTAGGGTTAGATGCGGTTAGGCTGCGTCAGAATTGGTTAGGTTAGGTATGTGGAGGTTACGTGAGATTGTGAGGTTAAATACAATTAGACTGGGTTAGATGAGGTTAAGTTATATTAGGTTGGGTTAATTTGGGTTGGATTAGGTCATTCGAGGTTAGGCAGGGTTCAGTTAGAGTAAATATAGATAGGTTAGTTGAGACTAGGCCTATATAAATTGGTTTATGCATTACGGTCTATTGTTGGTCCGTCCTTCCAAAGTCAAATATCACAGGAGGTGGGCGTGGTTTTGTGTGTGTGTGTGTGTGTGTGTGTGTGTGTGTGTGTGTGCTCGCTTCGTGTTTCGTCTATTTTATACATTTTTGTGTGCCTTGTGTGACTGAAACTTTGTGTTTGTATGTTTCACTTCTCGTGTGACTGAGGGTGGACTGCTTAAGAATACCGCCCTTTATAGTTACGATTGCCCCTTCCTCAGTATAGCATATGTTTTTTGTTTATTTAGCTCTGTCTGGACGATTGTATAAGAGCTTCGTGGAAAATACTAGAACTAGAAAGATGGCAGTAGATACAGCCTTGTGTACCAGATATCCTGCCCAAGTTTCATTAGCAGATATCTTGCCCAAGTTGAATAAAGTCGTCTGAAGTAAGAATAAGCTTGAAGATACATTGCTGTACTGAAAGTCGTTGGTTATGCCTTGTTTTATGTCTTTTCGTATGTGGCTGCGAGATAACAGACTCAAGTTCAGTCTTTTATGGCAAGCGTTAATAGATATGTCAGTGGTTTGCTTAATATAAAGGTTAATATGTCACTGGAATGTTTCTAAAGCTTTCAGCCTCCTCTCAAGTAAGGATGTTTACTGTCTATTAAACTCTTCCTATTGGTAACATTACTGGTATATGTTTACAGCTCCCCACCTCTCAGGCATGGGTGTTTACTCGTGTCTGTTACATGGGTTTCTATTACACTCGTCATATTGGTAATCTGTCGATGGTATGTTTTTCAAGCCTCCTACCTCCCTCTCGTGCAAGGGTGTTTATTATCTATTACACTCCTCCTGTTCGTAATTTGTCAAGAGCATGTTTTTAGTTTCCGACCTCCCTCGTGCAAGGCTTTTTTCTGCTGATTACACACACCATATTGGGTGTTGTACACGTCCTGTCTGATTATACAATGACAACTCTCTCAAATCATTCATGGTCTTCTCACAGCCTTCATCAGCCTCTGAACCACGTAGTCTCGTCTGCTTATACTGTAGCACTCCTCATAGTCCTCATCAGCCTCCGAACTACCTATCTAAGCCTATATTATTGTTATCCTGTGTTCTTTTTTTCGTTCTTCGTTTTTTTTTCACTTTTTCTGGCCCCATTCTGCCTGTATGCGCTTTGTTTCAGTCTCTGCTCTCTTTATCTCATTCTCTGTTCTTTTTGCTTTTACTCTCTGCTCTTTTTCTCTTATCCCCCCTCGTTGTCCTGCCACGGTCAGCCAGTTACAATATTTCATGGTTCATTATGCAGATACGAGGCTGTAAGTAACGAGCAGGCAAGCGACCAGGCAAGATGATATATTGTAGCCATGGAGAATCAGGCAGACACACATGATCAGACTTACATATGCACTTGTAAAATGGACTGGAGTAAAGAAGGAGAGAGAGAGAAAAAAAATCCTTACATAACACATCTCACACACCACTAAACACACACACACACACACACACACACACACACACACACACACACACACACGCACACACACACACACACACACACACACACACACACGCACGCACACACACACACACACACACACACACACACACACACACACACACACACACACACACGCACGCACGCACGCACACACACACACACACACACACACACACACACACACACACACACACACACACACACACACACAAGAAAGCATTTGACACAGTACCAAACCAAAGACTTTTATGGAAACTGTACCATCAAGGAGGAATTCAAGGCAAACTGTTTTGTTGGATGAAAGATTTTCTCATAAAAAGAGAAATGAGAACAGTACTAAGGGGAAACTACTCATCATGGAAAGAAGTGACTAGTGGAGTACCACACAGGGCTCAGTGTTTATATACACTAAAAACACCAATCATGTTTTTAGTGTATATAAATGATATAAACAGTAACACTGGAAATGAAAGCTATCTGAATATGTTTGCAGATGATGCAAAAATACAACGGAGAATTACTAACACAGACTCTTGTAAAGAGCTACAAGAAGAATTAAATAAACTTCATGAATGGAGTAGTACATGGCAAATGCAGTCCAATGTGGACAAGCGTCATGTAATCAAGTTTGGTAAAAGTGGAAAAAGACCTGATTGGGATTATAAGTTAGGAAATAAAACCCTACACACATCAGAAAGAGAGAAGGACCTAGGTGTGATTATCAATAACCGACTATCTCCGGCTGACCACATCAGTGAGAAGGTACGGAACATGTATACACTGCTTGCAAATATGAGAATAGCATTCACGTACATAAATGAAGACATGCTAAGAAGGATAATAACATCATTCATGAGACCAACCCTGGAGTATGCATCAGTAGTCTGGAGTCCTCATCTAAAAAAAAACACATTGACAAGATTGAAAAAGTTCAAAGGGCCGCTACAAGATGGATACCAAGCTTAAGGGACCTAAGCTACGAAGAAAGACTAAATAAACTGAATCTACCAACACTACAGGAGAGAAGGAAAAGAGGTGACATGATAATGCTATATAAATGCATATCAGGGAAGGAGAAAATAGACATAAATGATTACTTAACATATGGGGAAGCATCAGCAAGAGGACACTGCAAAAAACTGCAAAAGAAGAGAGGTGATAAAGACGTAAGGAAATTCAGTTTCCCAAACAGAGCAATTGATCAATGGAATGCACTACCGAATGAAATAGTGTGTGCCAAAACAATTCACAGATTTAAGGATATGTACGATTAATATGGTTTAAGACACGGGACAGTACGAGCTTGACTCATTCCTGTAAAGATACAATTAGGTAAGAACACACACACACACACACACACACACACACACACACACACACAAATGAAGACATACTATTAAAGATAATAACATCATTCATCAGACCAACCCTGGAATATGCGTCAGTAGTCTGGAGTCCTCATCTAAAAAAACACATAGATAAGATTGAAAAAGTTCAAAGGGCCGCTACAAGATGGGTACCAAGCTTAAGGGACCTAAGCTACGAAGAAAAACTGAATCTACCTACACTACAGGAGAGAAGGAAAAGAGGAGACATGATTATACTATATAAATGCATATCAGGGAAGGAGAAAATAGACATAAATGAGTATATAACCTATGGGGATGCAGCAGTAAGAGGACACTGCAAAGAACTGCATAAAAGGAGAGGCAATAAAGACGTAAGGAAATTTAGTTTCCCAAATAGAGCAATAATTGACCAGTGGAATGCACTACCGAATGAAATGGTGTGTGCCAAAACATTTCATAAATTTAAGGATATGTATGATAAAAATAGTTTAATACACGGGACTACGAGCTTTATTCATTCCTATAAAGATACAATTAGGTAAGAACAATTAGGTAAGAACACACACACACACACACACACACACACACACACACACACAGTAGCCTACAGGGAACCTCTACGAATGGTAAGAAGCAGACAAGAAACATTCAGATATTATGGATCTACAGTAAGAAGTGTGAACGTCGGGGGTAGGGTTGCCAGAGGCAGACCGAAAAAGACCTGAGATGAGGTCATAGAGTGTGACCTCAGGGATAAGGGACTGAATAGGGAGGCTACCAGAGATCAAGCAGCGTGAAGAGCCATCATGTGACTAAGGCCGACGCATGCAAGCTTATTGGAGCTTTTATAAAAGATACGATACGATCACAGTACAAAGCAACTGATTAAGCAGCCAATAACTTAGTGTAGAATCCGAATGCAGTATAGATATCGCAGGGAAATAAGCCAGGAAAGATGTGATAAACTGTAGATTAGCTGGAAAGAATGGAAAACACAATCCACTGAGTGTCCACATATAGAGCCACATGGAAATTTATATTAGACCACCGCCATTAAGAAATAAAAGGACCTTTGAACATGAGGCAACGTAAGAACAAGAGAGAGAGAGAGAAAATAAAAACGAAACGACAATGGACGGTATAAAGATTAGTCGAAGTTACATAAGGGTCCCCTACATTATGTGGGAATTTTCTTTATTGCAAGCCCCGCCCCCAATGCGGCGTCAACCAGTCTGCCTCAACCCATTTAAAACCCCCATGCCCAGCCAGCGACCCTCAGTGGCGCTCTTGGTGAGTTTGGGTGTACATCTACTTCCGTTAGGCCATGGCGCCAGGCCGTCTAAGTTTTCATCCGAGATTCACCGCCTCAGTTACCAAATGTTATACGGGGGGTGTAGGCGTGCGCCGCCCAGCTCCGCGGCGCCTGGCTGTCTGTCTCGCGTCATGGCAAGGGCGGAACATGTTCGTGTTTCGCTGAGGGTTCACTTAAGCACCAATAGTTTATTTATTACTGACCCTTTTATTAATCAACTACTTAGTTCACACTCTGCAATTCACTTAAGACTCTAAACCACCCCTACACCCATTATCAAGATCACGGCAGCCACGTAATAACCCGCCATCCTCATATCCAGCATCCTGCCTCAGACCCTGAACCACCCCTACACCCCCCATCAAGATCACGGCTACAGCCCAATACTCCGCCCACCCCCAAGAGACAACCTTCCCTGACTCCCCTTCCTCCACTCTTCCCCCCTACCTCCTCCCCTTTCCTTATCCCCCTACCCAAGCCCCCCAGGGCTACAACACCTTACCCTAACACCCGTATCCTAAATCCTACCCAGGCTCCTGGAGCCGGAAAAGATCAGATGAACCTGAGAGGCAGCCAATAAGCTAATGCTTGGCAGAGAAAGCCGTAGCTATTCACTCCTCCCGCCCTTAATTAACAACACAGTGCACGTGCGAGACCCCCCCCCCCTTCCCAACACCAAACACACGCACGTTGGGTTAAGCCCCGACACTCTTTCTCTTAGTCTAAATTCTTCCTCTCCTACTTAAAACACACACACACACACACACACACACACACACACACACACACACACACACACACATGCACCTTACACAATGCAACCAGGACCAGAGCTCTCAGTAAGGCCGGGAGTTTAAACTAAGGCCTAGTTCCTGCCACCACGTGTCGTCGCCCTGGTTGCATAACACTCATCACATATACACAATCATTCTTTACCTTCCTTCCTTTCCCCCCCTTTTCTATACGTCATTATTATTATTATATATTACTTGTTGGTGCACCTGTGCGGGCGAGATGGGCTCATCCAGTACGGGGATAGTGACATCAGTTGTCACCTCATCTACAACCTCATTGTTCACATCCTCTCTGTTCAGCACAGACTCAAAATGGAATTTAAAATCCTCATCACTGGGGCACAAGATTTCATCAGGTCTGTCCATGTTAAAGTCTCCTTTCCAATCAATTGCTCTCCACACTCTTGCGTCATCAGCGTCATCCAGCAGCCTCTCACACCTACCAAGATTGCTACCACCTATCTCTACTGCTCTGTCTACCCTGCCTACATTGTCCTCCGCACACGAGTATAAAGCGTCAGTGATGCGCTTCTCAAAAGCTTCAACATTTACATTATCTTCATTAGGTACTCTTTGCATAATATTATTCACAAATGCTTCTTTGTTGATTCTGTTAAATCTGAGTGACTTTCTCATTAAACAAGTCTTGCCAGCATTTCCATGAAGGGCTGCGTGATCCCCTAGCGACCCCGCCCTCGTCATGAGACTGTCCAAATCTACGCCTGAACACGAAACTGTTACTGTAATGGGGGCATGATCGGAAGGGAGGTCACCCCGCCTTAACACAGAAAAATCACTCATATAGTCTATCAGAGACGGTGACGCCACACAGGTATCCACCTCCGAAACCCAGGTGCCGCGTCTCCGATATGTTTTATCACCAGGAAAATGTTTGTCAGCATACATGAGGTTATTAATGACAACCAATCTGTTATCAATAAATATAGTACACAACAATTCAGCGTTATCGTTAGCCCTGTTTACATCATCGTGAATCACTGGGTATGACATATCATTTACATTAGGTATCTCCGCTATCGACACACACACACACACACACACACACACACACACACACACACACACACACACAGAATTTATTTTTGGGTAGGGCTGGTAAAGAGACCTGTATGATCATGAGAGTTAACAGAGACAGTATTAACACTCTTATGACTCACTCTCAGCTGAATGCTATCGCCAAGCAGTACCTGGAATAAAATACTAGAGTTGCCCCTACCATGAGAGGGCCCGGGTACCATCTGGTGGTTGTAAAAGTAGCTGGATAAGTTTCTCGTCTTGGTAGGCGTCGCAACTTGGCTACTTTTGCTAGAGGCCGTATGACAGTGGAAGGACGAGGGTGTATGTGTGTTGCTGTAGCATCATTCCTCTGAGGTAAGTGTTAGATATTTGCTGTTCTTAGCCATTAAGGTGACTACATTAGGACACAAGGATATCGCACTGACAGCCAGGAAGTATCATGGCCCAAAGAAATATTACCTATGAGGCTACTAGACGTAATTCTGATGAGACAAGGGGGCTGTTGGTGTGAGGGAGATGGAGGCCTTGTACCGCCTCAATCTTGGTGTCTCAGACCAGTGAAATAGCAGTGTGAGTGTCATCCTGTAGATTCTCGTGCCGATCAGACTGGTGGACTAGGCTTGCCTGCCTCCTTGTCCATGTCCACCCAACAGTACAGTTTGGGACCTGAATGTATACTGATAAGTGCGATTCAGATATGAGAGGGACAATGTGATGGAAAAAATTATTGTATGTAAATTATTTTGTCCTGAAGCGCACGCACACACACACACACACACACACACACACACACACACACACACACACACACACACACACACGAACTCACGCACGCACACACACACACACACACACACACACACACACACACACACACACACACACACACACACACACACACACACACACACACACACACACACACACACACACACACACACAAAGTATAGTATGGTGTTGTTCCTTCATTTGCCTAGGCCGAGATCGTCGTTTTTTTGCAGCTGATTTCCCGTAGTGCAGTGGTAAATTTGGACAAATATACAGCTCTGCATCATTTCCACGTCCCTTCTTCGTGACTAGCATCAATCTAGTGTTAACCCCTTGTCACAACACAAAATTTAAGAAAGAGATTGCAATTTTACGCCAAGTTAGACTGAACATGGGTCCTTATCCTGCAGCGGTGTGTCACAGGCTGATGATGATGATAATAGTGTTGTCGGAGATGATGTTGATAATGATGATAGTGATGCTGCTGATGACAGTGATGTTGAAACTCCTGAACCAACTAACTGGACCGAGATTATGGTGATTGTAATGATGATGAAGCAGTTGGGATAATAATGATGATGATGACGGTGATGGAACTTATGTAGCAACTCTTTAACAGGGTTGTTATGATTGCTGTGCTTGACGCTGTTGCTCCTGGCGATGATGATGACGATGATGACGATGATGATGACGACTACGACAACGATGATGATGGTGATGACGATGATGATGGTGACGGCGACGATCCTCATGTCTATGGCTGAGTCACCTCTTGTTTTTCGTTTCTCTTCAAATGTAGTTGGTGACTGTGTGTAGGAGAGAGAGAGAGAGAGAGAGAATGTGTGTGTGTGTGTGTGTGTGTGTGTGTGTGTGTGTGTGTGTGTGTCCGCGCATGCTTGTGTGTCTTTGCGTGCGTGCGTGCGTGTGTACAGCATTTCCCTCACACTCGAACTATTTATATCATAAGAATGCAAATGAGGTCAGGGATATTGCTCTTCTTGGCCATACAAATACTAAACATTTACACTATATTCTGAAAAAACATACTGGATTCCTAAGGTCACTCAATGGGTTTCAAAAATCATTGTTCACTGTCTCTATGTATCGCAAGGAAAGGGATGGATGTGTGTCCGAAATAGTAGCTCAGTTTTGGTCTTTCTCTGGACCGTGAATGATTTAAATGGAATAATTATCCTTATTTACATTGGTTTAGTTGTGAGGATGCAACACACGTTTTGTTTACGTTTTATCAGGGCACATCAAAGAGCGGCCATGTCCATCTGCTTCTCACTAATAATTTTCGAACGAGGTTCTACATTCCTCTAGATTTTAGGGACAGTGAAGCCGCACAGCACCACAACACGCCATACCATACCATACCATACCACACCACACAACCCCACACCACACAACCCCACACCACACAACCCCACACCACACAACCCCAAACCACAAAACCCCACACCACACAACCCCAAACCACACCACCCAACACCACACCACCCCACACCACACCACCCCAAACTTCACCACACCAACCACCCTTCCACACCACACCACACCAAGGGGATTAACCAAAGGGTCCTTAAGCTCCCGCATCTAGTAATTCTGAGCTTGTTTCCAGGTAACTCCACACACACACCTCAGGTCACGTCTTTCACAGAAGAGATAACAGAAGGAGAGCGAACGTAACTGAATGGCAAGCCAGAGATGGAGTGAGAAGAAGAGGTGCACAGAGAACAAGATGGAGAGATGATATGATGCAGATCTACCGAGCAAGGACGGAACAGGCTAAGAATCAATGGATCAGAGTGGAGAAAGGTGAGAGGGTCCTTATCATGCAGTGGTGTGTCACAGGCTGATGGTGATGATATTGATGGTGATAATGATGTTGATGCTGATGGTGGTGATGCTTTAACATCTCAACGTATGAGGTTACAGAATGCACAGTGAGGCTGCATAGTCAGGAAATGGAAGAATATGAGTGCTTTTAAGTATTTATATAATATGATGAATAGGGATGGAAGATTAGAGGATGAAGTGACTGAAATGATACATCAGGGAAGGAGGGTTGCTTGTTCTCTAAAAAGTAGTGATTAGGAAGAGGGAACTGAAGATGAAAGTATGAAAAAAAAAAAAAAAAAGGGCACTGCATGCTGTGATTCCCACTTTAAAGTATGGAAGTGAAGCTTGGATCTTGCTGGAAGGACGCAAGTCAAGAGTGAGAGTGGTGGAAATGAGCTACTTGAGAGGAGCATGTGGAATTTCATAGAGAGACAGACAGACAAATGGGCAGATGAAGGAGCGTTGTGATGCCGTTGTGGATAAGACTGAAAGCGTTAAGAGAAACACTTCGAGATGGTTTGGCCATGTGGAGAAGATGGCGAATAAGAAAATGACTAGAAGAGTGCACATGAGTTAGCTGGAAGGATAGAGGGGGATGGGGAGACCGACGATGAGATGGAGGGAAAGAGTAGAAACATATGACTGGGATACTTCAGCTAAATGGTAGAGGACAGTACATCATGAAGGCGATTTGCTTGTGGTCACCCCTTACGGGATTAAGGCGTCTGGCTATAGATAAATAGATATAGATAAATACAGTAGATAGATAGGTAGGTGATGATGATAATATGATAATGATGATGATGATGAGAATGGTAATGATAATGAGAATGACGGTGTAAATAATGATGATGATGATTATGACGACAACAGCTATGATGATGACGATGATGATGATGATGATGATATTGATGATTTTTGTCGGCAGGTGGAAGGACAAAACAGCAGGAACTCTACCATCGGTCCAAGCATCCACGACTCCACATCCATCCATCCATCCATCCATCCATCCGTCCAAGCTTGCTTGGTGTTAAAAGCTAAGTCTATTTAAATTAAGTAGTACCAATTGCTTCTTCATAAGCTTTCCAGCTGTCTGAACAGATCTGCGTAGCTTTAAAAACTTCTAGAATAACTCGGTTCTGGTGCTCAGTTTGGTACTTTTATTTTCCTTTTATCAGAACTGGCGAGGCAGATTTTGAGAAAAGTCCCTCAAGTAACTCATATTATTTTTTTTACTAGGTTTCTAATGATGTCCATAGATCCGTTGTGGCTTTAACAGTTTCCTAGACAACGCAGTCTTGGCGCTGTTCTCTGCCACCCTATTATACCATGTCATATAGTGTTCTCGCTTGCTTGTTCTCTATGCTCGCTCGGTTGAACAATAAATCACTGAAGAAAAGGTGGTATAAAGCCCCCTAAGCCGCCGTAGTATTACACCCTCGGTATGCAGTTCGTTCCCTGTGGCCTTGTAACTTTGTGTACCCGAAGCGCTTACAAAATAACTTGAAATAATTTTCCTTTCGTAACTAGACTCGTTTCACTTTAACTTGGCCTAAGTTGTTGTTGTTGTTCTTGTTACATCTTAGGCTCCTCTGGATGTGAACCCTGTGTTATATTGAAGGATTGTCTGTGTTGTGGTGGTGTGGTGCAGGATATGAGTGGGTGTGCTGTGGTGTGGGGGTGCCACTTTGCAGTATGAGCACAGGGGATTGTATGTGTATTATTTTTTGTGTTAGTATTGTAGCAGGGAAGGTTGGTGTACTCGTGTCTCTGGGTTCGGTAGTGTCTGAAGGGTGTATGTCTGGTGGTGGCACATGAAGAATGCTGTTTGGCAGAAAGCTTTGGCTGGCTAGGGTGTCTGTGTTTATGTATGTGTTTGGTATAGAAAGTTTTGGCTGGCTGGGGTGTCTGTGTGTTTATGTATGTGTTTGGTATAGAAAGTTTTGGCTGGCTGGGGTGTGTGTGTGTTTATGTATGTGTTTGGTATAGAAAGTTTTGGCTGGCTGGGGTGTCTGTGTGTTTATGTATGTGTTTGGTATAGAAAGTTTTGGCTGGCTGGGGTGTCTGTGTGTTATGTATGTGTTTGGCAGAAAGTTTTGGCTGGCTGGGGTGTTTGTGAGTTTGTGAATGTGACTGGGAAGTGTAGAGTCGAGTGGAGGAGGGGATATGTTGCAAAGATACTCTGTGTAGTGTTGGGCGGTTGTTCGATTTTGTTTGTGGAGAGGATGATGCAACATAAGGTTACAAAGGTGGGACGGATCTTGAGCTGAAGTGATGAACTGTGTGCCTCTCATATTCACTTGGTCTCTTACTGAAATTAGTTATGTTTCTTGGTGTAGGCTGTCAGTACTTGTGGTCTTAGTGTCTTCTGCTATCAAGGTATTGTTTTCTGTTCTTTAAAGCTCCTTCGTGTTTGTGTTGGATATGATTACGGCTCAGCTTGTGCGGCAGTAATTCACGGTTGTCTTAATGTATTACTTATAAGTGGAGGATGGAGTTGGGATGTATATGAGAGAGGGTGTGAATTAGGGGGAGTGATGCATAATGACGGGGGACAGTGTGGCATAGAGGCGACTTGTTTGTGGCCACCTCTTACGGGATTAAGTCGTCTGGCTATAGATAGATGGATAGACAGATAGTTTATAGTTTCCATACGGTTTGCCGAGTAGTAGCGATAGTTATCACTAGAATATGATGGTAGTCACGAATGAGTGCCGTGGAAAGGATGTTGGGCTGTAGTATTGGCTGTTTCTGCTACTGATCTGCGTGACATTCTCATATGCTTTAAATGAAACTCTTTGTCAAGTTAAAGTGAAAGGCGTGTATGTTTGTGTAGGAGGAACGAGAGACAAGGAGGTATTCTGTGGCCTGTTTTCTTTGTGCTTCCTACAAGACACAGTAATAGTTATGACGGGGCATTGATGGCAAGTTTGTGGGTCAGCACACACTTACGGCCTCTCATTATACAAGGTGGTCCATATATTACGCCACCCAGTTCTTGTGTGTTGCGGGCACGGCTCAGTGAACATTACCAGTGTCTACCCTGCATCATTATCTACTTCCCACAACCCTCTTCAGGCTTAGCTTTATAATATAGGCTTTAATTTAGGTCCACTGATTGCATGGTGGAGAATTCCCATAACCTTTTTTATGCTTAGCTGTATATCATTGTATTGTATAATCTTTTATGTCCACTGATCACAAGGCTGAGTAGTAATTTGGTGAAGCGATCAGAATGTCTTAGCTCATCACAAAAGCCGTCCCCACAACACACAAGACTGCAGAGCGCAATATACTTATCACCTATATTAAGTCAAAGCCACAGTTAAAAAAGGTAATGAAACAAGACAGAAAATTTAAGTTTTCATTATTAATACTTCAGTACAAAATACATTAACAGAGACAGCAATATAAAATATGCATTCAAAAGTAGCATTTGTCCACAGAACATCCTGGACTTGCAAGGCAGATCACACCATCACCACCAGGCTTCTCTCGGCAGGTCAGGGCAGATCACCAGCAGCAGCAGCAAGTCATCTCACGGCTGGGGAAGACACGACACCCTGCCGCCGCCGCCGCCGCCACCACCACCACCACACCACCAGGCATCTCAGAGTAGGGGAAGACACCACACCACCGTCAGGCTTCTCACGGCAGGGCAGACCAAACTTCAGCAGGGTATGACCAGTGTGGCAAGGAAGCAGCAACAAGGCAGCAGACTCCAGCACGACCTGTGGACCAGATGTGTATTAGTTCAAATCAGTGTTAGCTTTAGTTATTTAATCTTCTATCTATCTCTATCTATTGCCAGACGCCTCAATCCCGTTTGGGGTGGCCACAAACAAATCGCCTCCAAGTCGCCCTGTCCCCCGCCATTTCACTGCCCTGCTCCCAACTCACACCCCCCTCTCTCATATACCTCTCCACCCCATCCCTCCATCTCATCCTCGGCCTCCCCCTCCCTCTTCCCCCTACACCTCACTCACATACACTCTCTTCGTCAGTCTTTCACCCTCCATCCTCTCCACATAGCCAAACCACCTCAGTGTGTTCTCATAACGCTTCCTATCACATCCACATCCACACCACAACGCTCCTTTATATCCTCATTCGTCAGCCTGTCTCTCCATGTGACTCCACAGGCTCTTCTTAAATAACTCATTTCCACTGCTCTCACTCTTGACTTGTGTCCTTCCAACAACGTCCAAGCTTCACTTGCATACGTTAGAGTTGGTATCACAATACTGTCATGTAGTAACTTTTTCACTTCCATGCTCACTTCCCTGTTTCTTATCACTGCTTTCAAAGAACCAGCAACCTTTCTTCCCTGCTGTACCCTTTCAAGCACTTCACCCTCCAAACCTCCATCCTTACTCATCACACTACCCAAGTACTTAAACGTACTCACATTTTCCAATTCCTCACCATCCAACCTCGCTGTACATTCACTGACTTCACCTCTCTCAAGGACTATCACTTTACTCTTCCCTACATTCACCTTGAGATTCCGTTTCTTGCACACACTCCACTCCCAAACTCATCCACCAAGCCTTGCAGCTCCCCTTCGTCTTCACCCAACAACACAGTATCATCTGCAAACAACAGTACAGGGAGTTTCCAGACACTATCCTCTTTCACCAGGGCCACTCCAACATCCACTACCCTACCTTGTACCTCTTTTATTACCCCATCCATGTACAGATTGAACAACCATGGAGACATGACACATCCCTGTTTCAACCCAACTTTCAAAGAGAAAAATTCACTTAGTTCACCATCCACATGCACTGCAGCCTTCGCACCATCGTACATACTCTTCACAGCATTCAACAACTTCCCATCTACTCCATATATTCTTAACACTTTCCACAATCCTTGTCTATCCACCCTGTCATATGCTTTCTCCAAATCCATGAAAGCCGCATACAACTTCTTTCCCTTCTATAGAAACTTTTCCACTCAAGATCTAAGAATGAATATCTGATCTACACAACCTCTTCCCCTCCTAAAGCCTCCCTGTTCTTCTCCAACTAATTTCTCTGTTCTTTCTCTAACTCTGTCAATAAGTATCCTACCATACACTTTTCCTATTATACTAAGAAGACAAATGCCCCTTTGATTACCACACATTTCTTTTTCCCCTTTTCCTTTGTACAAGGGAATAATTATACCTGACTTCCAATCCTCCGGGACTCTACCTTCCTCCCAGGCCAATCTGCACATCTTCCACATCCATTCTACTACTATCTCTCCCCCATGCTTCAGCATTTCACTACACTCTCCATCAATTCCTGGGGCTTTCCCAGATTTAACTTTCTTCATTGCTTCCACAACTTCTATCCTACTGATTTCTTCCTGTCTTCTCACCTCCCTCCTCCTCCCAGCCATTCCCCAGCCACTTATACTCGCATTACTTCCATCCTCTATGTTCAACAATTCCTTAAAGTGTTCTCTCCATCTGCTCACTTTTTCTCCCTTCTCCACTAGTAATCTACCATTTTTATCTTTCACTCCCCTGCTAACTTCACTTCCACCCTGTCTTACTCTTTTCACCTCTTTCCAGAACATTTTCTTACAGTTCCTCCACTTTACACTCAAATTCCTTCCAAATTCCTCATCCACTCTCTTCTTACTCTCTCTTACTAATCTTTTAACCTCTTTCTTTCTTTCTACATATAACTCTCTCTTCCGCCTCTCAACTTCTTCCATGCCCCTATTTCTCATCCATTCTTTGTATGCTTTCTTATTTTGTGCCACAGCCTGTCTCACCTCTTCAGTCCACCACGCCGTTCCTTGCACTCCCCTCCGTCTTCTCTTCCTTCCACACACCACATCACATGCTGCACATATTTCTTCTGTAAATATCCTACACACACCTTCCACGTCTCCCATCTGCTCCAATTCATATTTGCCCAATCGTTCCTCCACTTCTCTCTTATACTCTGCCTTTTTCTCATCCTCTTGTAACCTTTCCACTCTCCTTGCAACTACTCCTTCCTCTCGTCTTTCCCTTCTTCTATTCCTCCATCTTACTTGAATCCTAATTCTGGCCACCACCAAGTAGTGGTCAGAAAGTCCACTCCCCCAACCTCTATACACTCTTGCATCCTTTACACATCTTCGCATCCTTTCATCCACACACACATAATCAATCATTGCCTTCCTTTCATTCAGTTCACCACCCACCCTTCTCATCACTCGCCATGTATACCTGTGGATCATTTTATGCCTGAAGAGGGTATTGGCTATCACCAACCCCCTCCCAGCACAAATGTCCACTAACGCACTCCCATTCTCATCTATCTCAGCAGGCACACCCCACTCACCAACTATTCCATCCACCTTCACATTCCCAACTTTACCATTCATATCACCAATCAAAAACACTCTGTCATTCCTTCCAGACTTTTCCATGCACACTTCTACATTTGTCCAGAACTCTTCTCTCACTCTTCTAGCACGATCTTGCGTTGGTGCATACACACACACACAATCGCCCACATTTGTATTCCAACTTTCAACTTTACCCACACAATCCTTGACCCAACTGATCCATACTGTCTTATGCTCCTCTTCCATCTTTTACTCACAACTATACATACTCCTTCCTTTGCCCTCTCATTCTCACCTACTCCTGCACATATACCCCATCCATACTCCCATTCTCTCACACTTTCTCCTCTCCATTTTGTTTCAGTTATTCCACATACATCCACTTTCGCACCCTCAAGCACCCGGACAATCTCTCTTTTTCACCAACATTTTATCCAAATTTCCCATACAGGGGGTAGCATGAAATGTTTGACAAACTTCAGAAAGTTGTTCTCGGGACAATTTTGAGTTAAGAATTGCTGCATCAACCTGGGCTAATTTCTCGTCTATTATGCTCAGGTTCTGTAGGGAATGGCAGCAGATTAGAGACTGGTATCGCAAAATTTTATCCCCTGCCACCACCACCACCACCAGGCCGTTTATTTTTAAATCCCCTTGTAAAACTGTAGAGATATATCGGCAGGACAGTAAATAGTGATCCTACTCTGGTACTCTGTATGGAATTTCAGAGAGAGAGATGATGATGCCACTGATTCATGGGGTTATCTTTAATTTAACAAGAAACACGTTACTTACCTCTCTATTCAGTTTGCACGAAAATTAATGTTTAAAAGACTGATAATATATTCACGAAATTTTCTTCTTAAAATTTAATAAGTAAATGTTTAATTTGAAGTGTGACGTCACTGGTGCATTATGGGAGCAACGTTGAGAGATGCTGGAGGTGAGTGAAGATTTTATTCTTTACGGTGTTAGTCTACATGCACTTTATGCATCATACCCCATACCCTACATGTGTTTATCAGAGAGGTGTTTGCTGTCATTATCGAGAGGTGTGGCCGGAAAAGGACATCTAGGGGTTAGAACGCCCAGTCAGAATGACATCCATGCATGGCTTTGTCCCCGAGTAAGCAATTGGATTTTTTTTTTTTTTTAACACCACCAAGGGATGTAGACAGGTCATCTACCCTTACATGTATTGGACTAGGTTAAGCCTAGCGAATGTGATCCTGTACACCGTGAAAGAAGTATGATGAGACTGTATTTTTATCTATCTATCTATCTAAATGAGGGGATGTGTGACTAATGGGTAGTTTGTTTACATAGGGGATATAAACTCCGCGAGTCCCTTTAACTCTTGCAATCCCGTGATGCCCTTTTCAGTTTATTCATAGTGCCAGAAGGCAATTTTATTCAACTTATGCAAAGTCTCTGCTATTGCAGGAGTTCAGTGAGGCTGTGCCTAACCCCTACACTTCCAGAAGTCTATACAAAGCTAAATATAATCATGAGATGGGAGAAATAGGAAGAAAAAAAAAAAAATCCCTAAAGCTCTGTGAGTTAAACTAGTGAAGACTGAAGGTATTAACATGTGTCGCCAGAGACACTGGATAAAGCCTGATTGGAGATATAGTATATTGAACTGGAAGGACTGCATACCTTACATCCTTCATTAGCCATTACTGCTACCTTTAAATAAGAATTATCATACTGAAGGTAATTACTAGCAGCCTTCATTAACATATTACTGTACTGTAATTAGGCGAGAGGTTTCATAAGTTGATTGGAAGTCAGGAGACAGCAGGAATATACCATTACTGTTGAGGGGGATGAATTTGTGTGTAGGCTATGATATAGGAAGCATATCTCAGAATATGGATGTACAAGGTTAATCATATCTTGTATAGTACTTACACTTTCAGATTTGATAGCTTTTCCTTTTGTACTCTTTACTGAATGATGCAATCAGTTCATGATTACACATTATATAATCTCAGACTTCATCTGTGTCATTGTAGTTGGCTCACCTTGACAAATTTTAGTCCTTCTGCTGCTTAGTTCCTGTATCTAAGTGGCAGAATAAGACAGTATTATGGTTTTGCATCCTCCCCATAGATCTTCATTGTGATTTGCATGATAATCTAGTCTTTATCTCTAGAAACAGCTCAGCATTCAAGGTGGAGAGATGCCAGGTTTTTGTCAGTTTAGGGTGGACATGTAGTCTATATGGTTTGTCTTTATTGTTTTATGTATTCATTATTATTATTATTTTTTACTGTGGATCAAATTTAGCGATTCATCTCTTCCGTTTATAAATCGGTACAACAGATAGGCTTTCATTCTCAGTTCTCACAGAAGGTATGACCACTGAGTACTGTACTGTCTTCCTGTGCAGTGTATATTTTGTCATTTGTACTCCCATGATAAGTTTCATTAAAGAATTTGTATCATATGTTTAGTTTCTGTGTCACTCAGTGTGTTAAGTTTATGTAATATATAAACTGCAGGCTTAGGTATTCCAAGTAGCTCAGGAAATTTCGAAATATCTCCTCCTAAAGGGACATTAATAGGTACATGACAATTTAGTTTAGTCTGTGCATGATAGTCCAATTTCCCATTTTTTTGTAACATGTAAAGAAATAAAATACAGTAGAAGTTTTAGCCGATATTATAAAGGGGGCGCGGTAGCATGGTCAGTATGGTGCTGGCCTGCTGATCAGGAGGACCCGGGTTCAAGTCCCGGTGTGATAGAGGTTTCTTTAAAATGTGGCTGAGGGAAGTTTGCGTAGCAGGCTTTCCTTAAAACCACAAGGCCCCCTTACACTTCACCTCACACTTCACCTCACACACACCAAGACACTTACACACACTACTACATACATACACACATCAAGACGCACACACATACACACTACTACATACATACACACATCAAGACACACACTACTACATACATACACACATCAAGACGCGCACACATACACACACACTACTACATACACACATCAAGAAGCACACACACACTACTACATACATACACACATCAAGACACAAGACACGTACACAGCCACCTTCACACCGTAGACACACCACACACGCACACAAGACACGTACACAGCCACCTTCACACAGCAGACACACACAAGACACGTACACAGCCACCTTCACACAGCAGACACACCACACACAGAGGGTGGGACAGACACACCACAGGCAGACAGAGAGGGGTATATACAAAACACAGGGGTGAGAGAGGAGGGGGTTTTATTAAAAAGTCCAATTTTGGTACACCTCCTGTGGCAAAATTGATATAGCCCCCCCTTTAATATTTTTTGGATGTTTTCATTTAGTGCCCCCCAGGCCCCAGACCCACTCGGCTGAACCAAATTGTCTGGCGTCAGCTGGAACATGATATACCAGAGTTATGCCGGTCATGTGGGGGTTAATGGTGACAGTGTAGTAACTGTCAGGCTCCTATGACTCACTCAGCCGAACAAAATCGTCTGTCAGCTGGAATGGAATACTAGAGTTGTCCCAAGCACCAGAGGGTTAAGAATCTTAACCCTCTGGTGCTTGGGACAACTCTAGTACCCCATTTCAGCTGACTCAGACGATTTTATTCGACTGAGTGAGTCATAGGAGCCTGACAGTGTCAATACCGTCACCATTAACCCCATCACGACCGACATAACTCTAGCATCATGTTCCAGCTGACGCCAGACAATTTGGTTCAGCCGAGAGAGGATCCTAGGATCCTGAGAGACACTATAACATCACAAACAAAATACAAAATGCCTTCCCTCCATCTTGAACGTACTATAATTCATTTACATTAAGTAAGCTCGTATTTTCGTATTTTTGCAGCTTATTTCATGTACCTTAGTAAAAAGAAAAAAATACTACGAGCCGGTGAATAAAACCAACACTTGTAGACGAAGAATATAATTACCAAACAGTTTCGGTGGACACTGCCACCATCTTCAGTGGTCAAGATAGTGAGAGGGAGTGACATACTGACTATAAAAGGGTTTCTTTTTATGCGTGTGTGTGTGAAATGGTGGGGTAAAGGGGAGGTGGGGTGGGGTAGATTGTAAGCGGGGATTAACCCAAGGGGGATTTTGGGGGGACATTACCGGACAGGTCAGGTGTAATTCCTTCCTGCTACGACACAGGTAAGGTCAGATAGGAATTACACCTGACCTGTCCGGTAATGTCCCCCCCAAAATCCCCCTTGGGTTAATCCCCGCTTACAATCTACCCCACCCCACCTCACCTTTACCCCACCCTTTCACACACACAGGCATAAAAAGGAACCCTTGTATAATCAGTATGTCACTCCCTCTCACTATCTTGACCACTGAAGATGGTGGCAGTGTCCACCGAAACTGTTTGGTAATTATATTCTTCGTCTACAAGTGTGGGTTTTATTTACCGTCTTTGATTATCACGCAAGAGTGATTCATCCAGCCAATACTACGAGCTCTGTATCTTTTCATAGCCCTTCTTCGTGACTAGCATCGTATTCTAGTTATCCATAGTTACAACTGAGCATTCAAGTTGGAGGGATCACAACTTTAAGCAATTACAGTAAACAAACAAACAAAAAGCAAGTGTCGTCCTCTTGACCTCTCGTCTTCGCAGGAATGCAGCGGTGGCGCCATCTTGTGCGTAGAATGCGTGAAGTGCAGGCTCTTGAGTGGAAGGAGCACGGTGACACGGGAGACTTAATAATATTCGCCAGTCAGCCAGTCTAGAAGCCTGGGACATTTGCCTGAAATAATAATAATAATAATAATAATAATAGAAATAACAGCATAACCAGTCATATACATAATTCAACATCTTAGTCACTCGATCGGTCCATTCCTCCTCTTCAGTACGAGGACGCATTTCTGTAAGCTATTTTTTCTAACATAGGAGGTTCGATACGTTTGATTGAGCCTATCAATAAGACTCCTAAAGCTGAGTAAATGCCTCTGAAAGTTGCAAAATATAAAATATAAAACGTCTATATGATATAAAAACCTTTGTTCACCTCCTGGACTCGATCTGTGGCGCCTAGAACAAGTGCTGACGTCATGTTTACACTTTGCTACCTTTAGACGATTTCCTGGAGCTTAAAGAAACCCTCTCGGGATGATGGGACAGACACAATAACCCCTTCAGACAGAGAATGACTTAGTTACTTTGTTCTAGGTAACCGGACGATTTTATTCAGCTTAGGAGATCCCCTCGTAGTGAAGGGGTTGATGGTGACTGTATCTAACCCCTCCAGTACGAAATTTCTCTCCAGAGTTGAAGAAAATCGTCTGGAGGAAGAAAGATGAATATGGAAAAAAGTGTTAATGTGGACAATGAGTTAGATAAGATTGGTTTGGTTAAGGTAGGGTAGGGATGGGACGGTTGTGGCAGGGTGGGGTAGCGTTGGGTCGGTTATGGCAGGGTGTGGTAGGAATGGTTCGGTTTTGGCAGGGTGGGGTAGCGTTGGGTCGGTTTTGGCCGGGTGTGGTAGGATTGAGTTTTTGGGGGCAGGGTGGGGTAAGGTTGGGTCGGTTTTGGCATGGTGGGGTAGGGTTGGATCGGTTTTGGCAGGGTGAGGTTGGATTGCGTCGGTTATGACAGAGTATAGAATAGGTTTTGGCAGCGTGGGTTAGGATTTGGTCGGTTTTGGCAGGGTGGGGTAGGGTTGGGTCGGTTTGGGCAGGGTAGGGTAAGGTTGGGTCGGTTTTGGCATGGTGGGGTAGGGTTGGATCGGTTTTGGCAGGGTGGGGTTGGGTTGGATCGGTTTTGGCAGGGTGGGGTAGGGTTGGGTCGGTTTTGGCAGGGTGGGGTAGGGTTGGGTCGGTTTTGGCAGGGTGGGGTAGGGTTGGGTCGGTTTTGGAAGGGTGGGGTAGGGTTGGATCGGTTTTGGCAGGGTGGGGTTGGGTTGGGTCGGTTTTGGAAGGGTGGGGTAGGGTTGGATCGGTTTTGGCAGGGTGGGGTAGGGTTGGGTCGGTTTTGGCAGGGTGGGGTAGGATTGGGTCGGTTTTGGAAGGGTGAGGTAGGGATGGGTCGGTTTGGACAGGGTAGGGTAGGTGTGGGTTGGTTTTGTCAGGGTGGGCAGGGATTGGGTCGCATTTGGCAAGGTGGGGTAGAATTGGGTTGGTTTTGGCAGAGTAGGGTAGGGATGGGTCGTTTATGGCAGGGTAGGGTAGGATTGGGTCGGTTTTGGCCGGGTGAAGTAGGATGGGGTCGGTTTTGGCAGGGTGGGGGAAGATTGGGTCGGTTTTGGCAGGGTGAGGAAGGATTGGTCGGGTTTGGCAGGGTGGAGTAGGACTGGGTTGGTTTTGGCAGGGTGGGGTAGGATTGTGTCGGTCTTGACAGAGTGGGGTAAAGTTGGGTTGGTTTTGGCAGTATGGGGTAGGGATGGGTCGAGTTGTGTTTGGGAGGGTAGGATAGGTTATGGCAGGGTATTAGAGGCGAGGGTCATGGGTGGTGGTGGACTGGGTAGGGTAGGATAGGTTATGGCAGGGTAGGATACGGCTGGGTGGTGGTGGGCTGGGTAGGGTAGGGCTGGGTAGGGTAGTGTAGGGCTGGGTAGGGTAGGGTAGGCTGAATCAGGGTAGGGTAGGCTGAATCAGGGTAGTGTAGGGTACAGAAGAGAGGTGGGTATAACTGCCGTTTAGTTCCGTCATATCCAACGCCTATTTCACTCAGTTATACTACACTGTCTCATCAAATTTGGGGCGATCTTCTCTACGATTTTTGTTCTTCTCCGCTTAGTTCAGTCCTTTAGTTCATTCATGACCCTTGGCTTTCTTTTTTTCTTTTTTTTTTATGAGGTGGAGCGCAGGTGCACGAGGCTAGACCACCATTAGTCCAGAATATTAAAGGGTAGGCCACCAAGCTACGCCCTGGTAACGTCTACACGTCAAAACATCTGTCCACCTCTGGGACTTGAACTGTGGAGCTCTGGACGCAGAGCTCTCGGTCTGCGGATGTCACTTTTACTCTTTGCTAGCTTCTGACGATATCCTACAGCTTCAGAAAACCCTCTTAGGATGACGGGACAGAATCATTTAATCTTTCAAGCCGAGAACAACTTATTTACATTGTCCTAGCTGACCGCATGATTTTATTCAGCTTAGGAGATCCCCTGATAGAGATGGGGTTGATGATGGCAGTATTTAACCCTTCCAGTTCGAAATTTCTCTCTACTGTAGAGGTGAAGAAAATCATCCGAAGGTAGAGAGAAGAAAACAGGAAAAGTAATGTAGTGGTGAAAGGGCTGTACAGGGGAGGGTAGGTTAAAGTAGGGTAGAGTTGGGTCGGCAATGGCAGGGTAGGGTAGGGTAGGCTGAGGTAGGCTAGTGTAGGGTTGAGAAGAGTAGGGTAGGGTAAATTGAACTGAATAAGTATATACAATAAAATCTGGTGATACAACAACCAGGGTCATATGCCGCCGGATGACAACGAGAATAAAAGCACTCGAAAAGAGATGAAATACACACACACACACACACACATACACACACACACACATACACATACACACACACACACACACACACACACACATACACACACACACACATACACATACACACACACACACACACACACACACATACACATACACACACACACATACACATACACACACACACACACACACACACACACACACAAAATACAATTCATAATTAAAACAAGAAAAACATTAAAACACTAAGAACACTAAAACCACTGTATACTAAATTTTACACGGTAGTGCAGCTGCCTACACCAAGCAAAGGTTTCCCCCTCCACCACAACAAGCATCCTCTCCAAGTACCAACAGAAGACTACAATCCCTCTCCTGCCCGGTGCTCAGAGAGGTAACGATGGCGCAATTCCCCAACAGTGGACACCATCAGCAAAAGCCGAAGAGTCAGGGGGACGAAGCATTCCACACAGAAAGTAGAGGGAGAGTCCTCCATTAAAAATCAATGAGAGAACCAGGAATGGCCCATTCGGAGCCAGCATAAAGCCGTCTCCCACCTGCATTCAGACCTCGGCAAATGAAGGGGCCCGTTTACCCACAAATATCACACATTTTGTTGGCCCCCACCGCATCCCACCTACTCTGCCACTGGGAGCAAACAGTGAGTGGTTAGATGAATATCACTGAGCGAGGCAGGGGAGAGGTGAGGATGGGCGAGAGGCAGCGGCCTTTGACAGAGCGTCAGCATGCTCATTGCCCACAATGGTACAAAACCACAAAGCAGTCCCTAGCAAGCACAGCCATTCTAAAACACTGTAGACAACAAAAGAGGATTGGACGGGAAAACACAAAATGGAGATCGGCAGAGTCGCTAAAAACTGTATAACAAACAGGAGGGAAGCTAAATATCAATTTGACTGCGAGTAAAATAGCAGTAAGTTCAGTGATAAAAGTAAATACGATGGGGGGAAGACTCCTACCACGAATGAAATCGGGAAATATAACACCCAAGCCTGTCCCCTCACGGGATTTCAATCCATCAGTACATACGAGAATCGAGACACTGTGAGAGGAAGCATGTTCTAAAAAAAATAGCAAAGAGCCGCCTGTGAGGAAAGAAAGGCCCCTCTCTCAGGAAAGTAAACACACGGTTGCACCCCTGAGAGGAGCCAGGGAGCCATCCTTGGTACACGCACAGGACAAACAAGAAAGGTTGGAACATCCACATCCCCCATGGCAGCCTTCACCCTGTACCCAAACGGATGTGGATAGCGAGGATACGGCGAGGCAGACACTCCCTCCGGAACAGAGCCAACAAAATCTTCCTGAACTTTAGCAAAGACGGTGACACTAAGGACACTAGTTTGAGGCACTCCCTCCTCTTGAGGATATGAGGGAAACAAGGTGGCACCAATACGGAAAAATTCCATAATCAGTAAAGGCAACCTACCACGCAAACCAAGATGGTGACCTGCAATACCTGGCTTGTGAAACGGTAGGACAACAGCCCCCCGCCAAGAAGCAGGAGTGGACGAATCTCTCCAAATTCTATTTATAAGACTCAGGAGGAAGGACACTACTTCATCATCCAGGTACATCAGCACTGCATGGGGAATATTATCGACTCCGGAGAAGTGTCATGACAGGGAAAGGGTAGACCAAAGTTTACACCAAGACAAAGGAATGTTGTAAGTCTCTCCGCCCCCAGAACGGATGTCCAACACCTTAATCTCCTCCACCTCCCTAAGCCTGGCAAAAACCGAAGAACGAGTATCCCTACAGGAGACCTCAGCGGTAGGATAGGGTAGGGAACGCTAGGGCAGGGTAGGCTGGGGTAGGGTAGTGTAGGGCAGAGAAAAGTAGGTTAGGATGGGTTGGTTTAGGCTAAAGTAGGACAGAATAGGAGAGGGGTAAAATGTGCCTAGTCCAGGAACGAAAAATATATCAGTTATCCATGTAACTAGCGTTTTCTATTTCGGTAGATTATTTTCTTGTCTGCCTAAAGTATCGTGATGTACGAACAATGAGATTAGATATCGAAACTGTAAGATGCGAATTAGTTACAAAGACGGTATTTTGTTTTGGCTAACGTTACATCGATACGTTCAGCTAAGAGCAACTCGGCAGAACTGAACAGTATATGACGTGCTAGATGAACGCTGTGACCGGAAAATAAATATATATGTATATATACTTCAGCATACAGTAAGCGATTTTATGTTAACTGAAGAGAATCAACATCCCTTCCACAGAACTTCATTATTAGCGCCATGATGATGATCTGTTACAGCTCAACATTCAAGATGGCAAGTCTACGCCTAGATAAAATGACCTGAGTATAGCTGACGCCTAGTGATGTAGTGGGTGAAGGCACTGCGGCAGGATGGGGCCAGTCAGGGCTTAGATCTGAGGCACAGTTGAGGTTTGCTGATTACATTGCCATTCAGGATGCTGGCCAGCCTTCCCCTAACCCCACTGTGGCAGGGAATAAATATACTGTATGCGATGTATCTTATGGACATCCAGCTGATTTCAAGTACTGTGTTTTGGTGGCAAAGCTGGCCTGCAATGCTATAAAAAAAAATATATATATATATGCCTGTCACCCCTTATAACAATACTTAAGACTGAAAATCATTGAGGATCAGCTAAGTTAAACTACTGCTTTCTCAAAACAAAAGGTGTCAGTCAGAAAGGTAGTCCCACAAGAGGTGAGGCGAGGTGTTAATGAGAGGTATTCCCGGGGGTGGGGTGGGGTGGGGTGGGGTGGAGGCAGGTGTGAGGTAAGGTGTGAGGCTGAACCCCATGTGATTATAGTGCTCCAGGCTGTCTATTAATATCTATATTTATTTATCTATCTAGCTATTTTTTAACCTATCTATCTATCCATCTACCTATCCATGTCTACCTATCTGTCTATATATCTATCTGTAGTTCTATAACATTTTCTCCTTCTCTCTCTCCCCCACAATCTCTCCCCACTTCCCTTCCCTAGCTTCCTCCCCACCTCTACCTCCCATTTTGTCTTCCACTCCCTCCACTTCACCTCTCTCCCCCCCCTCCCTCTCTATCTCTCCTTCCTTCTCAACTACCCCCTTCCAAACACCCCCAGGGGAGGAAGACCGCCCCTGAGATTTACCTGATAACCCACGTGTACCTTGCCTACCTCACCTGTTTTACCTGTGTGTGTGTGTGTGTGTGTGTGTGTGTGTGTGTGTGTGTGTGTGTGAAGAAAATGAATGTGTAATTCATCATATGTACACTGTTACAATATGCCTGTGTGTACGCCTTTGTGTGTATACGTGTGCGTCTACAAATATGTGCGAATATCCTAAACAAAAATAATATTCCCTTGTGAGTTGCCAAAATAATATTACTACAACAATATCAACGTTAATTTACAGTAATGGGATTTATGGAGAAACAAACCCGCTACATAAATACATAAAGCGCTACATACATTTACAAATCTAGCTGAAAGACTTAAACGCATTATTATTATTATTGTTATTATTATTATTATTATTATTATTATTATTAAAGTATTTGTTTAGATTTTACTGCTTAATTCTCTGTCTGTCTGTCTGTCTGTCTGTCTGTCTGTCTCTCTCTCTCTCTCTCTCTCTCTCTCTCTCTCTCTCTCTCTCTCTCTCTCTCTCTCTCTCTCTCTCTCACACACACACACACACACACACACACACACACACACACACACACACACACACAGATGAGGCCCCAGATAAGGTCCACCACTTCACACTCATTGTTTGTTTTCACGTCCACACCAATGACCTTCTCTCTCTCTCTCTCTCTCTCTCTCTCTCTCTCTCTCTCTCTCGTTCCCCCAGTATTGTCTTTTATCTGTTTCTCTGAATTGGTCATGTTCTCTCTCTCTCTCTCTCTCTCTCTCTCTCTCTCTCTCTCTCTCTCTCTCTCAAAACTTTACAATCTCAACACCTTCAGTCTTTTCACCTCCAAGTAATTTGTCTTCCCTAGGGTCATTTTCGCTTCACCCCCCCTATAAATCTTGCCCTCCTACAGCGTCCCCTTCAGCGTCTCAGGCGGAACAAAGGTCAGGGGAGGCGTAACAAAGGTCAAATGAGGTCTGATCTACGTTTAAACTCCGGGATTAGGACAGTGGGGGTGGTGGTGGTCGGGTCTAAAGTAATAATGAAATAGATCATCTAAAGTAATAATGAAACTTTATCTAGCATTAGTAAGGTCACATAGATCATCTAAAGTAATAATGAAACTTTATCTAACATTAGTAAGGCCACATAGATCATCTAAAGTAATAATGAAACTTTATCTAGCATTAGTAAGGCCACATTTAGACTACGCAGTACAATTCTGGTGTCCTTACTATAGAATGGATATTAATTCGTTAGAAAATGTACAGAGAAGAATGACAAAAATGATACATGACGTCCGGAACCTGTCATATGAAGACAGACTGAAAAGACTAAGTCTGCATTCGCTAGAGAGGCGTAGAGTAAGGGGAGACTTAATTGAGGTGTTTAAGTGGATGAAGGGTATAAATAAGGGAGATATTAGCAAGGTACTTAAAGTGAGCATACAGGATAGAACTAGAAATAATGGTTTCAAACTAGAAAAATTCCGTTTCAGTAAGGAAATCGGTAGAAATTGGTTTGGTAATAGAGTAGTAGACGAATGGAATAAGCTACCTAGTAAAGTAGTTGCTGCCTCTTCCATTGAGAGTTTCAAGCATAGGCTAGATAAGCATATGACAAATAAGGGGTGGATAGAGAAAAAAGAAAATCTTATAACCAATACTAATTCAAAAAAAATTTCTTTTCAGGTTACACTATGATAGTCTCTATTCTCCTTTCACACTTTCCTGTAAAATGTCCACGCCAGTTTTTCTATACGGCGTGGTGTTCTTTCTGACTTTTTCCTGCCGGCTTCGGCTGGAGGGCTTGGAGGGCGGGGGAGAGCCTTCTTCTTTGCTCTCCTTATCTCATTCTAGTAGTTCAGTTACTCTTCTAGGAGCTGCCTAGCATGGGCCAACCGGCCTACTGCAGTTATCCTCTCTTCTTATGTTCTTATGTGAATGCTAAATGGTTCACGGTACTTGTCTCTCTCTCTCTCTCTCTCTCTCTCTCTCTCTGATGGTTTAGGCCTGTCACCCATTTTTCTTTACATCTCAGGTACACAAAAGGAAAATAGAGTCTGTGTAACATTCCTTTCATTTCTGGGTACTGACCGGGTGGGGGTGGGATTAGGGAGGTGGGGGAGGGATTAGCACGGTGGGAGGAGGGAAGGAGAGGAGGAGGAAGTGGAGGGAAGGTGGGGTAGTGGAGGGAAGGAGGCAAAATGGAGGGATGGTGAAATGGAAGGGTGTGAGAGAGAAGGGTAGGTGAGAAAGGGAGGTTTGGGAGGAGGTGAAAGGAAGAAAAAGAAAGAAATGGAGAATGGAATAATGAGAGAGAGAGAGAGAGAGAGAGAGAGAGAGAGAGATTCTGGAGACGAATGAGAACAGCAAACCAAATTACCGAAGGAAGAAAGGATGGATGAAAGAGGGAGACGAAAAGAAAAGAAAAGAATGAAGAGAAAGGAAGGAAGGAGAAAGTGAAGGAGAGAGAGAGGCCAAGGAGGAGGAGGAGAGAGATTAAGACAACAAGAGGGATTAAGGGAGGGAGAGGGAGGTATGGAGGAGGGAGAGGGGGAGGGAAGAGAGGAGGGAAAAAAATTAAGAAATAGCCAGAGTATAAACGAAGAAGGAAGAAGTGAGAAACAATGAAGAAAGGTAGATTAATAGACAAATAGTTATACACAGATAGATAGATAGATAGATATATGGACTGACTGAGAGAGAGAGAGAGAGAGAGAGAGAGAGAGAGAGAGAGAGAGAGACGAAAGAACAATCCATCTTATACCAAAAAATCCAAATTGCATCTCTCTCTCTCTCTCTCTCTCTCTCTCTCAATACCGCAAAGGAGGAGGTTGAACTGTTTGCTCGACATGTGAGTTTTATTGCGGGTTGAAGGATATTGACGAGTTTGTGTGTGTGTGTGTGTGTGTGTGTGTGTGTGTGTGTGTGTGTGTGTGTGTGTGTGTGTGTGTGTGTGTGTGTGTGTGTGTGTGTGTGTGTGTGTGTGTGTGTGTGTGTGTGTGTGTGTGTGTGTGTGTGTGTGTGTGTGTGTGTGTGTGTGTGTGTGTGTGTGTGTGTGTGTGTGTGTGTGTGTGTGTGTGTGTGTGTGTGTGTGTGTGTGTGTGTGTGTGTGTGTGTGTGTGTGTGTGTGTGTGTGTGTGTGTGTGTGTGTGGCTGATCTGATGGATGGTGAAGAGATGGAAGGCTGGATGGTTATGTAAGGACTGATGCATTAGAGAAACCGCAGATGCAGACAGAGATCGAGTTGGTTTATGTCTGTATGTTTATGTATGTATGTATGGATAGATGGAATATAAAAATATTTACTAGTCAATTTTCCACCTGATTTTTACCTGTGTGTACGTATGGATGTCTGCACGTATTTATATGCATGTCTGTATGTACACAAGAACATAAGAACATAAGAAGAGAGGACAACTGCAGTAGGCCGGTTGGCCCATGCTAGGCAGCTCCTAGAAGAGTAACTGAACTACTAGAATGAGATAAGGATAGCAAAGAAGAAGGCTCTTTTTTCTATATCCACCCCTTATTAGTCATATGCTTATCTAGCCTATGCTTGAAACTCTCAATGGAAGAGGCAGCAACCACTCCACTAGGTAGCCTACTCCACTCGTCCACCACTCCATTAGCAAACCAACCTCTACCTATTTCCCCACCGAAACGGAACCTGTCTAGCTTGAAACCACCATTTCCAGTTCCATCCTGTATGCTCACCTCAAGCACCCTGCCGACATCTCCCCTATTTACACCCGTCATCCACTAAAACACCTCAATCAAGTCCCCCCCACACTCCTGGGGGGCGATTCCACAGTAGTTTCCTCAGTCCGCCCCCACATGACAGGTTCCGGACGTCATGCATCATTCCTGTCACTCCTCTCTGCACATTTTCCAACGAATCAACATCCACTCCACAGCAAGGACACCAAAACTGCACTGCGCAGTCCAAATGTGGCCTTACTAATGCTAGTTAAGAACAGGGTAGAGACTGGTTTTGCAATATAGTAGATGAATGGAATAAGCTACCTAGTAAAGTAGTTGCTGCCTCTTCCATTGAGAGTTTCAAGCATAGGCTAGATGAGCATATGACAAATAAGGGGTGGGTATAGAAAAAAAATCTCATAACCAGTACTAATTCATTCTTTTCCCTTCTCAGGTTACACTATAATAGTCTTTTTTTTTTCCTTTCACACTTTCCTATAAACAGTCCACGCCAGTTGTTTTTCTATGCTGCGTGGTGTTCTTTCTGACTTTTTCCTGCCGGCTTCGGCTGGAGGGTCTTGGAGGGCGGGGGAGAGCCTTCTTCTTTGCTATCCTTATCTCATTCTAGTAGTTCAGTTACTCTTCTAGGAGCTGCCTAGTATGGGCCAACCGGCCTACTGCAGTTGTCCTCTCTTATGTTAATCTCCGGCACAACTTCCTACCAACAACTCTGAGAGAGAGAGAGAGAGAGAGAGAGAGAGAGAGAGAGAGAGAGAGAGAGA
>NW_027643850.1:370000-375000 GCF_032717465.1 Coenobita brevimanus
GCGAGAGAGAGTGAAATGAGGCGGGGATGTGTGTCCGTGAGTGCTGTGTGCCGGCTACTGCTTTTACCGAGACCTCTCACCCATCCAGGTCACGTTGGTTTGGCAGTGACATCATCGTCCACTCACCAGTCTTCTCAACTCGACTGAGCAGCCACGGCACATGTGGAGTTTAAAGCATTATTAATACACTTTGGTAAAATGTAATGTGTAATGTGTTTCAGACATTCAGCCACTCATTCCTCTCAGCCATACTCATTCCTCTTAATTACGAGATAAGTGGAATATGAATGAAAACTGAGGAAAACTTTCTATTCGATCCCAGACGAAGCAATGATAAGCAATTAAATCTTGTAAACATTGAACGAAACATACACTGAATGAAGAAACCACTTGTTGGACGACGTAAGAAAGAATTAGCTTAGTTCTGCACAAATAATACGCTAATTTTTAGGAATTTAATGTCATGACTTAGTCAAGACGAACCACCCTGCAGGGGCGGTTGCTTGGCTCCAATTGGAGTCTGGTCAGCTAGACATTGCTTGTTTAATAAACCAATAAATGTTCATGATTTTTCCTCAAGGAGTTAATGACAGTTTTATGTGACCCTCCCAGAACGACACGAACAAACCACAGACGATTTAATTGACCAACACCCTAATCAATCAGAGCTGACAGATTGGAAAAAATTGCAGACTTATACTGCAGGTACCAAAACAATGGAGGCAGTAATTAAGTGTAGTGAAGAGTCAACATTGTGCCAGCCACCGACCCAAGATGGTGAACAAAATGGGGATATGGGGTCAGAGGGTCAGGGTGTAGGAGAGAATATGGTGGAAAAATGCTGGTAGAACAGAAATTGATACTTAAAACACACACACACACACACACACACACACTAAGGTTCACTGTCAAAACAGACCAACAACAGTACAACATGAACTGAACAAGCTATCAAAGGCTAGCCACGAAAAACGTGACGGTAAATACATAACTAATAAAATGAAAAAGTGAAGCAAGTGACGAACACAGGTCACCTTTCAATATAACCACACCAATTTCCCTCACGATTTCTTTATTTTCGTCAATACCTTCATGTAAAAGTACCTATAAATCTAACTTACCCCGTTGTCAGTCCTTAATCTTGCAGTTTAAAGCCACTGCTCCACGATATGGAAAAATACAGGGGACAAGGGAAGGGGCTCTGCTGCACCGCGCCTCTCATCACTACTAACCAATTCCCACCAAACCGTACCCACTCCCTGGATGACCTACCCCACTCGTCGTTATTGCTACAGCCCAGCACTTTCCTACGAACAAACCCCCAAGACAAAAACCACCTCCCTCTATATGTGGCTGTCGTAACAATGATTAATATATACATAAACATTTCAGCTGTACACATGAATTAAATGCAGATTTACAAATATTCAACCACCAGTGTCACTCAAATCACTCCTATCACCTATTCTTAAAACTATCACTATCAAATTTAAGTCCAAAATAAAGCTGTACAAGTAGTAAATATAGAACATACCTCCATAAATGGTTAATATCCGACTACCACCTTCCCACTAGATACATCAAGCTTTAGTTCAACGGCTGGATCCACTGTCGATGTCCTCTAACATCAGTCACTAATTTCTCCAACTTACTCCCTCACGTATGGACTCTGGTCTAGCGACGTGCAAGGTTATTCACGTCCCATTGCTCCTGGTTAACTAACTAATTTCATGCAGGTTTATTTCACCTCGACTCTGAATGAAGCACCACAGCTTCACGAAAGCATGAATATCAGTATGAAGTACTCGACTCCACGGAGGAGAAAAGATACGGAGTAACGACTCAACGTTAAAACTGCGAGGCCATTACCTTCACGCCATCTAGTGCACAAGCGAGATAAGGGAGAACGGGATATAAGAGAACGGTTACGGGGTAGACTATGTTTAGATTATGAATCGGGAATATATAAGCCTTCCACGTGACACTAAGTTAGTCTTAAATAATTATATTGTGCATGAGCATCCTTCACCATTGATAACATGAGGCTGGTGAATAGTGTCCCATATAACGTATTTTGAGACAAAGATTCATTCCAGTGATAAAAGTCTTTGATCCGGAATATAATGGATGTATTAATGGAACGCTCTGGTAAAAATTACAGCTATAAACTCATTCTACAACTCCCTAGCACCTCTTCCTTAGCTATTTATTTTGCTTATTACACCTTGCTCTCCTACTGTGCTGTATAAATACTTCAAGCTTTACCATAATCTGCATACAAAACGTACAAAAGGATGTTAATCAGCCTTGTCCAAAAATATATCGCTAAGGAAGTATTTGGTTGACTAGTGGGAGGTGCCTGTGTGTTACCATGGCAACCTCTCACACCACCAGTTACATACACACATTTTCCCACCAGCAAGTTCCATTAGAGAGTAATGTGTGCGTGTGTGTGTGTGTGTGTGTGTGTGTGTGTAGTCATGCGTGTGCCTGCACATCTCACCGCAATGCTCCGCCAACACCCACGACACTTTTCTCCTTAATTTCTTACCACAGAGAACTCTTACATTCCTTGATCTTTTCAAAAACTTGGTTCGACGTCGTTCTTACATATTATGAAGGAAAAAAAGGTAACTGTTGATATAAATGTTCGTACAATAACGTTATATATAAACTGCGGGAGATATATTCTTTCACTTTCACTTGGCCCAGATTTTCGTTCTTTTGCAGCTGATTTCACGTAGTTCAGTGGCAGAAAGTACAATGCTATGGCTCTACAACCTTGTCTCAGCACATCTTCGTGACCAGCATCATCTTCCAGTGTTCATCTATTGCTACAACTCAGCATTCAGGACGGAAATAAGGGAGTTTTAGGCCAAGTTAGAGTAAAAAGAGTATAGTGGACAATATTCATAGTCTTGCCTTGGTTAGAGTGTGGCTAGGTTAGAGTGTGTTACACACACACACACACACACACACACACACACACACACACACATACTCCTTTCCCCACCATCAAGTCCTACCTTAGAATACTTGTGTGCGTGTGTGTGTGTGTGTGTGTGTGTGTGTGTGTGTGTGTGTGTGTGTGTGTGTGTGTGTGCAATTTTATCAGTGTGACGTGTGCGTATGTGTAGCCATGTGAGTATATTTCACGTACATGTGTAGGTGTGTAAGTATAAACAGTCTTATCAGTATGACGTGTGTGCGTGTATGTATGTGACGTACATGTGTAGGTGTGTATGTGCGTGTGTTTGACGTATATGTGTTGGTGTCTATGCTTGTGTATGTACTGTACGTGTATGCTTCGTGATGTGTGTGCGTGTATGTATGTATATATGTATGTAGTGTGTACACATTTGTGATATATGTATGTAGATGTGTGTGTGTGTGTGTGTGTGTGTGTGTGTGTGTGTGTGTATATGAAGTATTTGCGTGTGTGTATGTAGTGTGTGCATGTGTATGAAGTGTGTGCGTGTGTGTATGTAGTGTGTGCGTGTGTGTATGTAGTGTGTGCGTGTGTATGTATGTATGTACGTATGTAGGTGTATACACGTTATCTTATAGCTCTACATTTTCATACAATTTGGCACTTGAGAGAGAGAGAGAGAGAGAGAGGAAGGCCGTTTACTGTGTGTGTGTGTGTGTGTGTGTGTGTACGTTTTTGAATTGTCATCCGTCCAGGGAGAGAGAAAGAGAGAGAGAGAGAGAGAGACAGAGAGAGAGAGAGAGACAGAGAGAGAGAGACAGACAGACAGAGAGAGGGGAAGGCCGTTGACTGTGTGTGTGTGTGTGTGTGTGTGTGTGTGTGTGTGTGGTGTGCATGCATCAGTACTGAGGCTGGGCAATTACAGATAACTGAGGAACTTGGGCATGTCGGTAGGCAAGAATAAAGGTAAGTAGGTAGGTAAGTAGGTAGACAAGGAGGTAGGCAAGGTAGGTAGGTATATAGATAGGTAGGTAGGTAGGTAGGTAGATTGGTAGGTAGGCAGACAGAGAAATAGGTGGGTAGGTAAGTAGGTTGGTAGGTAGGTAAGTAGGTTGGTAGGTAGGTAGGTAGGTCGGTAGGTAGGTAAGTAGGTTGGTTGGTAGGTAAGTAGGTTGGTAGGTAGGTAGGCAGGTCGGTAGGTAGGCAAGAGTAAAGTAGGTAGATAGGTCAGTAGGTAGGTAAGTAGGTAGGAAGGTAAGTAGATAAATAGGTAGGTAGGCTGGTAGGTAAGTAGATAGGAAGGTAGGTAGGTAAGTAAGTTAGTAGATATGTAGGCAGGACGGTAGGTAGGCCATTAGTATGTATATATGGAGATACCTAATAGACAACAGACAGACAGACAGGATGGATGAAGGGAAGGACGGAAGGAAGGAAGAAAGGAAGGAAGGAAGGAAGGAAGGAAGCAGGAAGTAAGAAGAGAAAATGACTAAGGGAGAGGAGGGGGGGGGTGGAGGGAGTGGCTGGGGACGAGAGTTAAGGAGACGGGCTGGGGACGCGCCAGACGAGAGAATATCGGCCGTATTCTTAAACATTTCCTTCCCTTGTCGAGGCATGGGAAGGAAATCTTTAGCTGAATTGGTATTCTTAAAAAAATCCTTCCCTTCCTGAGCCGCTCGAAGGGAAAGATTTTTCCTCTGGGCAGCAGAAATTATTGGAACTTGAAGGAATTCCTTGACCCTTCTCTTCAAAAATTCCTTCATAAATCTTGTGCTTTCTGTTGTGGTTCATTGTCTTATATATATCTAAAATATTGACAGAAGTTACTGTATAATTTTATTGATGCAGTTTACAACACTGTACTAATGTTTAAGCGCTATTTGTGTCTCTTTAAAAGTGTTACCCATGTCGGCTAAGACAATAAGCCAGACATAAACAGAGCAGACGACGTACTACCTCCGATATTCATCCAGTCTTTTATGGTCTGACACTGACAAATCTTATACATTATGGCCAGGGTCAAACGAGGATTCGTTTCAAGAAACATTTTGGTTGTTAATTTGCCTGAAAAAGG
>NW_027643850.1:380000-397500 GCF_032717465.1 Coenobita brevimanus
TGTATGTGGAGTGCAGAGAGTGGATAGGATACGAAATAATGAATCTCGAATGATGTCGAGTAAGGAAGTCGGTGGACACCAGAATCGAAGAGAGTGTACTGAGATGGTATGGTCATGTGGAGGGAATGGATAACAATAGAGTGGTGAAAATGGTATATCTGAGCGAATTTGAAGGAGGGAGGAGGAGAGGTAGGCCAAGGAGAAGGTGGAGAGATATGGTGGATGAGTGTGCTGGGATGAGAGGTATGAAAGTCGGTAAGGCTGACTGGATGAATGTTGTGAGAAGTGCATAACCAGGAATTTGGCACCCCATTTTAACGTGACAGCGTTCTAATTGACTGTATCAGATAGGTATATGAGAAGCTACAGAACGTGGTGAAAGTTTTTTGGTTTATCTGATGGAGCCAGGATTCCGGGGGCTTGACTAATGAGTGAATGGAAGTGTGGCCCATTGAATTAGGCAAACCTAGGCTGTCCGGACGTTGCAACTCTTCACCCTGCCCTAGGGTGGGAGAGGAGATCTAGATGATGATGATTATTTTTTGATGATGATGATGATTATTATTATTATGAGGAGACTGTCAAACGTGAAAGGATTGATCTTGCGGGTGAGTCTCTTGAGTGTGTGGAAGAGTTTTGTTATTTGGGAGACATGTTATGTGCTGGAGGTGGGGCTGGAGCAGCTCTGTGGCTAGAGTGAGGAGTGGTTGGAAAAAGTTCAGGGAGCTGTTGCCTCTCCTGACATTGAGAGGGCTCTCCCTCCGTGCTAAGGGATCTTTGTATGCAGCATGTGTTAGGAGTGTAATGCTGTATGGTAGTGAGACCTGGGCAGTAAAGGAAGAGGATATTCATAGTGTAATGCTGTATGGTAGTGAGACCTGGGCAGTAAAGGAAGAGGATATTCATAGTGTAATGCTGTATGATAGTGAGACCTGGGCAGTAAAGGAAGAGGATATTCGCAGACTCAAATGTACAGAAATGACAATAGTTAGGTGGATGTGTAGTGCGTCCCTGAGTGCAAGGCCTTGGGGGGCTGGGTTTACGATGGAAGAGTCGAGAGGTAGGATATGACTGGAATGTACTGGCATTGTGATGAGGAGGGGTAGATTGAGATGGTTTGGGAGGTAGGATGTGACTGGGGTGTATTGGTGCTGTGATGAGGAGGGGTAGACTGAGATGGTTTGGGCATGTGGAGAGGACGGGGGATGACTATTGGGTGCAGAAAGTGAAAAGTGTTAATGCTGGGGGTTGGGTTGCGATAGACAGACCGAAAAAGACTTGAGACGAGATCATAAGGGATTGAACAGGGAGGCTGCCAGAGATTGAGAAGCATGGAGAACCGCCATTAGGTGACTAAGGCCGACGCATGCATGTTGGAGCTTTTATAAACGAAACGAAACGAAAAGAAAAAATGAAACGAAATGATTATCGTATTTATTGCCCATTCTCCATCATCAGTGCTGAGATTTAACAATAGATTAAAGCTGGAATACGATGCTAGTCACGTAGAAGAGCTATGTAAGAGGAGCCGAAGCATTGTCTTATTCTGCCACTTAGTTACGTGAAATAAACTCTCATATGATGCTAGTCACGAAGAAGTGCTTTGCCAAAAACAGCTTCCATGTCATCTTGTCCTTCAGCATCTGTCTGTCTTCCCTCCTGCTCACACTTTCCTCTTTCTTCTCACCACCACATCCCTCCACCTCTTCCTCGGCCTCCCTCTCCCTTTCTCACGCTGCCCTTCACTCACATACACTCTCCTAGTCAGTCTCTCAATCTCCATTACCTCCACATGGCCAAATGATCTCAGGGTACTTCTCCCAACACTTTCAATCACATCCACATCAATACCACAACGCTCCTTCACTTCCTCATATGTTCGTCTGTCTCTCCACGTAACTCCACATCCACATTAACACCATAACTCTCCTTTACTTCCTCGTTTGTCTGTCTGTCTCTCCATGCAGCTCCAAATCCACATCAACACCACTACAACCTTCCACTTCCTCATTGTCTCTCTATCTCTGTTAACTCCCAATCCACATCAACACCATAACGCCTCTTTACTTCTTCATTTGGCTGTCTGCCTCTCCACGTAACTCCACATCCACATCAACACAACGCTTTTTCACTTTCTCATTTGTCTGTCTGTCTCTCCACGCAACCCTACATCCACATCAACAAAACAACGCTCCTTTACTTCCTCATTTGTCTGTCTGTCTCCACTAACTCAATATCCACATCAACAACTCTATGCTACTCCTTTTTCTGTCTGTCTCTTCACGTAACTCCACATCCACATCAACACCACAACGCTCCTTTACTTCCTTATTTTGCCTCAGCGTCGTCGTAAAATACACAATGAAAGAAAACGTAATTTTTGAACAAATGTTATGGTCTACTCGTGTATTATGAGTATAGCAGGTGTACTATGAATCATGAAATAAAACATATACTGATTGGAGTGTATTGACGTTAAATGATTAAAATACCCAAATAAATCTTCAGTAAATGCTAAAATGTAACTTATTAAGCGACATAAAGACATAAATTTATCTACACACGACAAATAATAAAGTGACTAACCATGTACCTAATACATTCGATAGTCTATCCCTGCACAATAAAAGAGTGTATGTGAGTGAAGTGAAGGAGGGGAGAGGAGGGGGAGATCGAGGATGAGATGGAGGGATGGAGTAGAGAGGCGTATGAGAGAGGGAGGTGTAAGTTGGGGGGATGGAGAGTGAGAGGCTAAGCACGAATTGATTACATCCGTTTATAATTTCTAATCGTGAAGTGATGCTGGCCATCATACTATGCCAAACTCATTCACTGTTCACCTACACACGATTTGAGGCGATAATTGCTTTTGTCATTCCTGAACACTTTTAATATGACCGCAAGTGTTTAGCATTTGCCTTGTTAATAATTTGCCAAGTAATAAGGCAGCAGAAAGTGAGAGGTGTGAACATTAGGGTTAGGGTTGCGAGAAGCAGACCGAAGAAAGCTTGGGGCGAGGTCAATGAGTGTGACCTCAGGGATAAGGGACTGAATAGGGAGGCTGCCAGAGATCAAGCATCATGGACAGCCGCCATTATGTGACCAAGGCCGATGCATGCAAGCAGGATGGAGCCTTTATAAACGAAACGAGACGAAAAACGAAGCTATGATAGCACAGTACAGCTGGCCTGGACATGGCACTTATACTGTAGTTGCCACAGCAATAAAAGTGATTTTGTTCCCACCAAACACTATCAGTCTGATGTAGCCATTCAGTCAGGAGATCATTCCAACACACTTCTCACTTTCTACACCCATCTGTCATTCTCCACCCTCCCCAAATACCCAAACCATCTCAGTCCACCCCTCCTCATCACAATACCAGTACATTCCAGGGTGTTTACTGTGCACGGCCATGTGAGGCAATGCACACACGGGGCTGGAGGTGGCTGGGTTGATCACAGAGGACTGGGGTGACCTAGAGGTTCACCTACCACCACAGAGCAGGGGGACAGTGCTCATGTTACTACACTCCAGCCATTTTGGAAGTGTTGCCACTGAGAGAATATGATAATAAACATAGTGTCAGTGAGGGGCAGTGTCTGTGGCAGCCATCCAACGCGGGTGACGCTAAGTACCCGTGCACACGTCAGTCCTGGCAACACCCTTCACTGGTGCACTTAGGGTACCAGTGCAAGGGGCCAAAAGAACACCGGGGCAAGGTTTGTCATGAGGAGTGGCATTACTTGGTGATGTCATGAGGAGTGGCATTATTTAGTGATGTCATGAGGAGTGGCATTATTTGGTGATGTCATGAGGAGTGGCATTATTTGGTGATGTCATGAGGAGTGGCATTATTTGGTGATGTCATGAGGAGTGGCATTATTTGGTGATGTCATGAGGAGTGGCATTATTTGGTGATGTCATGAGGAGTGGCATTATTTGGTGATGTCATGAGGAGTGGCATTATTTGGCTCCTCCACAGCACCAAGACATGTCACTCAACAAAGCCAAACAGGAGATGGAGCACGAGGAACCTGCCGAACTCAGTGTAAACATGAGAAGGCCAAAGACACAACACATACGGTAATGACGAGACCAACACAGCGGCAACTGAGCAAAATATTGGAGGTGACCGACTACTTCAAGGATTAATAGATGTGATTTCAAGGTGGCGACCATCATCCACTCGCTTGATGTAGTGCTGCCTACTTCTTCCTTCACCTTTACCAGTCTATTCCCATGTCTGCCCTCCTTGTTCCCTATTTCTTACCACCATCCACTCACTCAATGTAGTGCTGCTTACCTCTTCCTTCACCTTTATCACTCTTTTCCCATGTCTGCCCTCCTCGTTTCCTATTTCTCGCCATCATCCACTCACTTGATGTAGTGCTGCCTACTTCTTCCTTCACCTTTATCATTCTCTTTTTTGTGTCTGTCCTCCTTTCTTCCTATTTCTCCCATCTTTTCTGTCACTTTTTATTACTCTTCTTTCCTTTTCAGGTGGCTTTACATTGAGTGACAAGCCTAATAGTTTCCGGTAAGCCAGGAAACCATTTACAACGCTGGGTGGTAACCATATAACCAACCCATACGTGTTCCCTTCGTGTCAACAAGTGGGTTGGTGGAGGGTTAGTGCCCCTTCCCGTAAAACAACTAACTCAAAGACAAACCCCCACCCCTTACGGGATTATGGCGTCTGACGATAGATACATAGATAGATAGATACGGGATTATGACGTCTGGCGATAGGTACTGGATTATGGTGTCTGGCGATAGATAGAGAGATACGGGATTATGGCGTCTGGCGATAGATAGATAGATAGATACGGAATTATTGCGTCTGGCGATAGATGAATAGATGGATAGACAGATAGATGGATGGATAGATAGATTGATATGAGACTGTGGCTTCTGACGATAGACAGATAGATAGATAGATAGATACGGGATAATGGTGTCTGGCGATAGATAGATAGATAGATAGATAGATACGGGATAATGGTGTCTGGCGATAGATAGATAGATAGATAGATACGGGATAATGGTGTCTGGCGATAGATAGCTAGAGCGATAGTGGCAGCTGGGTACTTGTAGACACTGATCCACGACGTATTCTTCCTTGTTTTAAATTAGTGTATTATGCACAAACCATACACTGTCAACGACTTAACTATGGCAGATATAAATAACTATCTATCTATCCACCTATTGCCACACGCCTCAATCCCACAAGGGGTGGCCACAAACAAATCGCTTCCATATCGTCCTGTCCCCAGCCATTTCACTGCCCTGCTCCCAGTTCACACCCACCTCTCTCATATACTTCTTCACTTCATCCCTCCATCTCATCCTTGGCCTTCTCCTCCCTCTCCCCCCTCCACCTCACTCACATACACTCTCCTCGTCAGTCTCTCACTCTCCATCCTCTCCACATGACCAAACCACCTCAGTGTGTTTCTCCTAACGCTTCCTATCACATCCACATCCACACCACAACGCTCCTTCACTCCCTCATTTCTCAGTCTGTCTCTCCATGTAACTCCACATCCACCTCACTCACATACACTCTCCTCGTCAGTCTCTCACTCTCCATCCTCTCCACATGACCAAACCACCTCAGTGTGTTTCTGCTAACGCTTCCTATCACATCCACATCCACACCACAACGCTCCTTCACTCCCTCATTTGTCAGTCTGTCCCTCCATGTAACTCCACATGTTCTTCTCATTTTTTTTTTTTTAATGCAAGGAAGAAGGAACCAAAGGCCAGGAGCCCGCAAACCGTTCCTTCCAAGAAGAAAAAAAACAATACAAAGGAGAGCCAAATTCAAGATCCGTTTATTTCGAGATGCCTGGACACACTGCTTTAGAAAGACTGGAAATCATAGGAAGTAGGAAATACAGACAGAGGTAGACAGTTCCAGAGTTGACCTGTTGCATAAATGAAGGACTGCTCAAAGGATCCTAGTGAGTCATAGCACTTTCCCTCCTCTATAAACAACGATAATTACTACGAGGAAATTATAGTATGTAAAGACAGCGAGGAAAACTATTTAGTATGTGTTTGTTTATGTAGATGCATTTCTGATGGATTGATAAGTCTATAGGAAGTTGTTACATAAGAAGATGGAGGGTGAGCGGTTCTTCACATCCCTGTCTAACTGTCTATCTATTGCCAGACGCCTTAATCCCGTAAGGGGTGGCCACAAACAAATCGCCTCCATGTCGCCCTGTCCCCCGCCATTTCATTGCCCTGCTCCCAGCTCACACCCCCCTCTTTCATTTACCTAACTCCAGTCCTCCACCTCATCCTCTGTCTCCCCCCTCCCTCTCCCTCCCTCCATTTCACTTACATGCATCGTCTTAGTCTTTCATTCTCCAGTTTCTCAACGTGTCCAATATGGCTTAAAGATACAGTAATACACAACTCTGTACGCTAAGTGTTATGCACAGCTTTGTTTTACTGTGTTTACATAGAACTATTCCTACTTGTTTTTATATATTTGCTTTAGAACCCAATGTGATTATACAGTGAACTAGGCTATGTTGTAGTTTCGTGAGTGTGTCAGAGTCCCACTACGACCACACTCACCACACCCACCACCACCACGAGGATGCACCCGACCCCCACCTGGCCCCCACCAACGCCAGCAGGGAGGTGTTTCTGGGCGCTACGGCAACACTTGACTGTACCGTGTATGACCTCACTAACCAGAGTGTAAGTGTAATCTACCCCATTTGCTCTGCCATGACCAAGATCCCTAACCCTTTTATCTGTTCTGTTTATGCCACCAGGATCCGTATTCTCGTCTGGTAAGGAAGCTCCCTAACTCCCTTTTCCTAAGCGATTTATTTTCCTTTTTACACCTTACTTTCCTCTCCTGTGTTACATAAATCCTTCCAATATTACCATACTCACCATAAATAACATACAGATTAGTATTAGCTTGTCGTCTCCAAAAATAAATCGCCAAGGAAGAAGTGCTACGGAGCTTCCTGAACCGATGAGAAGACGAACCCGGGACACACCGCAGCCCCATCAGCTCAACGAGGGAGGTGTTATTCGGAGCTACCGTAAGTCCCTGACCCCTGGCAGCTCAGGTCAGGGCAGAAGCAATGCAGTGCGGGGCAGGCTATCTCTGTTTACTACCAGCCTATCTCTCTCTCTCTCTCTCTCTCTCTCTCTCTCTCTCTCTCACACACACACACACACACACACACACACACACACACACACAGTTACAAGTCGTGTCATGTGCGTTCACAGCTGTTATAATTTTTTACACACACACACACACACACACACACACACACACACACACACACACACACACACACACACACACAGTTACAAGTCGTGTCATGGGCGTTCGCAGCTGTTATCATTTTTTACACACACACACACACACAGTTGTCTCTCTCTCTCTCTCTCTCTCTCTCTCTCTCTCTCTCTCTCTCTCTCTCTCTCTCTCTCTCTCTCTCTCTTTCTCTCTCTCTCTCTCTCTCTCTCTCTCGCCGGTGTCACGACTGATACTCACAGACGGATTAATTTTGTACCAAGGTCGTATCCCAATTTCCTGAGAGAGAGAGAGAGAGAGAGAGAGAGAGAGAGGCGAGGGAAGTATTCATGAAGGATCTTAACCGATATTTACCATGAGGGGATCAGCAGCAGAGGAATATTCTTGCCAGTATTTTCCTTTGTCGTATTTTAAGCGATGGTGAAGATTTGGCGCGTGTGACAGAGCCCGTTTATAAATCTTTATCTATTTTGCATGTATCTATATTTGCATCTATGTATTTTCGCCACTATTTATATTTGCATCTATCTATATTTGCATCTATTTATTTTTGCATCTATCTATATAACGGTATGATTTATATGGAGTGAGAAATAATCCCTTACTGAGAGCCGACAGAAATTGTTAAAGAAATAAAGACAGAGAGAAAGAAAGACACAAAGACAGAAGAAAGAAAAAAAGAAAGAAAGAACTGACCAAAAGGAAGTCAAATTCTACAAAGTTAAATTCTGTAAAGTCAAATTCTATACAGCCAAAACCTAAAAAGCTAAATTCTATCAAGTCAATTTCTACGGAGCCAAATTCTACACAGCCAAATTCTACACAGCCAAATTCTACACAGCCAAATTCTACACAGCCAAATTCTACACAGCCAAATTCTATAAAGTCAAATTCTACACAGCCAAATTCTATACAGCCAAATTCTACACAGCCAAATTCTATACAGCCAAATTCTATACAGCCAAATCCATAAAAGCTAAATTCTATACAGCCAAATTCAATAAAGCTAGCTACTATAAAGTCAAATTCAAGTCCCGATAATTCCAACATGCTGGGACACATTGCATTTACAAGAGTGGGGGAGAGAGACAGTGGTAAGAAGGGCCTGGGGTGTGAGACAGGGTAAGGTGCGTGTGTAGGCGGGTGTGTAGTGAAGAAGACGGGAGGGATGCGTGTGTAGGGGGGTGTAGGGAAGGAGAGGGAAAGCGATGTGTGTGTAGGGAAGGAGAGGGGAATGGGTGGATGTGTAGGTGTGTGTAGAGATGGGAAGGGGTGCGTGTATGTGTGTGTAGTGAGGGGAAGGGGTGCGTGTGTAGGTGTGTGTAGTGAGGGGAAGGGGTGAGTGTGTAGGTGTGTTGTGAAGGAGAGGGGAAGGGGTGCGTGTGTAGGTGTATGTAGGGAAGGAGAGGGGAAGGGATGTGTGTGTAGTGAACAAGAGGGGAAAGGGTGCGTGTGTTGGTGTGTGTAGTGAAGGAGAGGGGAAGGGGTGGGTTTGTAGGTGTGTGTGTGTGTGTGTGTGTGTGTGTGTGTGTGTGTGTGTGTGTGTGTGTGTGTGTGTGTAGTGAGGGGAAGGAGTGCGTGTGTAGGTGTGTGTGTGTGTAGTGAAGGAGAGGGGAAGGTGTGTATAGTGAAGGAGAGGGGAAGGTGTGTGTAGTGAGGAGAAGGGGTGAGTGTGTAGCTGTGTGTAGAGGAGGAGAGGGGAATGGAATGCAGGAGGAGATGAGAGTTGTAATGGAAGCAGCAGGGACCAGAAGGAGGGCATATAGGAAGCGATTAGATGACAGAGAGGTGAGGTGGCGTGAATGGAGGGTGAGAGAATTACTATGTTCACTTTAATTATACTCTCTTTTAAATATAACTTGGCCTAAAATTGCCATCTCTCTATCTTTAGTGAGAAGTAATAACAACAGTCAAACAGCAGAATACTAGTCACGAAGAAGTGCTGCTAATCACAAAGAAGTGCTGTGGGGAGGATACAGAAGCGACTGTCTTCTACAACTACTTCTACAAACACAACACAGCCTAAAAAGTCATCTCCCAATCTTCACTGCCGAATTCTAGTGATGGATAAACAGTAGAATATGATGTTAGTCACGAAGAAGTGCTGTTGAGAGGTGTAAAAATACGTTAGCTGGATCTAAAGCTGTCCCAACCGTGTGAAAGTTAATGGCACTAGTTATGTATTTTCTTTTTTCTGGAATGGACAACTTTTTACGCGCTTTCAAAATGTCGTTCTTTCCATTTATTATTCTGACATTACCTTATATTTATTTATTTATGTATTTATTTATTTATTTATTGCCTATTATTAACATTCAGGGCAGTGAAACGGCGGGGGACAGGGCGACATGGAGGCGATTTGTTTGTGACCACCCCTTACGGGATTAAGGCGCCTGGCAATAGATAGATAGATTACCATTCGGGCTCCTATGACTCACGCAGCTGACTAAAATGATTTGGCGCTGGATGAAATATAATGCTAAAAATGAAGCCAATTTGATGGATGAAATATAATGCTAAAAAATGAGCAAGTATGAGAGACTTAATGGTAAAAGTTAACACTCTCAGGTAACTATGACTCGCTGTCAACTGAGCATTATTGTCCAGCGTTATATGGAACCAAGCGAGAAGCGACTACGATGAATTAATTACTGAGGAGGGCAGACAAGGAACGATAAAATAGCAAGGGGGAGTGAAGACGAGTTAGGAAAGAATGGCCGCCGTCGAGGGAAAACAGGAAGAGGAATGACTAAACAGCAAGGGAAGTGAGGAGAAAGGAAGAGGAATGATTAGACAGCAAGGGAGGTGAGGAGACAGGAAGAGGAATGATTAGACGGCAAGGGAGGTGAGGAGACAGGAAGAGGAATGATTAGACAGCAAGGGTAGTGAGGAGACAGGAAGAGGAATGATTAGACAGCAAGGGAGGTGAGGAGACAGGAAGAGGAATGACTAAACAGCAAGGGTAGTGAGGAGACAGGAAGAGGAATGATTAGACAGCAAGGGAGGTGAGGAGACAGGAAGAGGGATGATTAGACAGCAAGGGAGGTGAGGAGACAGGAAGAGGAATGATTAGACAGCAAGGGAGGTGAGGAGACAGGAAGAGGAATGATTAGACAGCAAGGGAGGTGAGGAGACAGGAAGAGGAATGATTAGACAGCAAGGGAGGTGAGGAGATAAGAAGGTACCGAAAGACAGATAAATAGACAGACTGACAGACAGCTAGATAGACACATAAGGATAGATATTAACTCTCGGGCTCCTGTTACTTCCCCTCAGTTAGATACACACTCGTCACTAGGGAAGATGGGGGAATGAAAGTATTATAACTGCGAGGAGAAAAACATATAAGTACGAGAAATATTTAGGGGACAAAGACGGACAAAATATTACTTGGTACTTAAAACACCCTCTTTAATAATGCTAAGTGGTATCTCATACTTATATAGAGCCTTCACCCGCTCACATCTCAGAAAGCCAGGCCAGACGACAAACGCTGCGGAAGTTAATGTTAAGAGTGTCAGGCAGTTCTCCATGAACCCTCTTGTGGGCGCCCGAGGGAAAGGTGGCCAGTGTTGGGAATAATTCTAATATCTTCAGTTCGGCAACGTAATTCTTCTTCCTACTTTTTTATTATTTATTTATATGAGACGCGGTGTGAATGGTGAAAGGGTTGAAGTCACAATGCCGCTTAAAAGCCCTAAGCGTTGGAGTGGATGAAAAAATTGGGATGGAAGGAGATCAGTGGCTGTGGTGGGCGTACAGGAGTGGGTGGGGTGGGCGAAGAGTGGGTCGGGAGTGTAGAGAGCAGTGGGAGGGGTGGGTGGAGTGGAGGAGGTTCGCTGGAGTTTACTGCTCACAGACTGCAACTAAGGGGCGAGTGAGGCTGGTCAACCTCGCCTTAAATGTCTAGAGTGAGCAGCCTATCCCCGGGTCCCTACGGTCTTGATGGAGAAAAAAAAAAATTAGAAGATGGATGGATGGATGGATGAATGAATGAATGAAGAGACATGGGCAAAGCAAGTGTGCGTGGTGAAGACATAAATCAAACCTATCTCCCCTAACAAGAGGAAAACAGCAAGAAAAGAAGAGCAAAACAGGAAGGAAGGAAGAGGAAGGAAAGAAGAGGAAAACAGCAGGGAAAGAAGAGGAAAACAGCAGGGAAAGCAGAGGAAAACAGCAGGGAAAGCAGAGGAAAACAGCAGGGAAAGCAGAGGAAAACAGCAGGGAAAGCAGAGGAAAACAGCAGGGAAAGCAGAGGAAAACAGCAGGGAAAGCAGAGGAAAACAGAAGGGAAAGCAGAGGAAAACAGAAGGGAAAGCAGAGGAAAACAGCAGGGAAAGCAGAGGAAAACAGCAGGGAAAGCAGAGGAAAACAGCAGGGAAAGCAGAGGAAAACAGCAGGGAAAGCAGAGGAAAACAGCAGGGAAAGCAGAGGAAAACAGCAGGGAAAGCAGAGGAAAACAGCATGGAAAGCAGAGGAAAACAGCATGGAAAGCAGAGGAAAACAGCAGGGAAAGCAGAGGAAAACAGCAGGGAAAGCAGAGGAAAACAGCAGGGAAAGCAGAGGAAAACAGCAGGGAAAGCAGAGGAAAACAGCATGTCAAAAGGAGAAAAGGGTCCAGAAAAGCGACGAAAGACAGCCAGGAAAATGGCAAAGAAAAAACACGACAAAAATAACAATAAATTTCAGCAACAAGGGAATAAAAACTCACTACTTCCATATACCTGGCCATCAAGCGACGCAGGTAAAATGGGTCGTTGTGGCGAAGGGGTTAATTTAAAAAAGGATAATTACTGCACAGGATGATGTACAAAATTAGGCGGATATGACACCAATTAACCTGGGAAATAAGGTAACATTCTGATTAGCTATGGCTATTCCGTAACACCTGTATATTGGCGACTTATTTTGGACACTACACCTCAGAGTCTTCGAGTATAAGGCGATATTCTAATTCGTTTTGGAGATTCCGTAAAACCTTTCTCATAGCGATTCATTCCGCACGTTATATCTAAGTATCTTGTGTGTTACTGATATAAACATTGTCCATATTTAAACGGTGTAAATATTATACTGGAGAAAGGTAATATGTAATAAGAATAAATCGGTCAGGAAGATGCACTACGAAGTCTCCCATGTCACCTACATTACGTGCCATCAGATCATACTGAAGACTCCTGTAATGGTTTTTCTTAGTAAAATAAAACTAGGTTAAGACAGAGCAATGATCAAAGGTTTGTGAATCAGGGGAATTCTAAACTCTTCTTTCTTTTATCATCATCATCATCATCATCATCATCACCATCATCATCACTATCATCATCACCATCATCATCATCATCGTTATCATCATCATCATCATCATCCGGACCTCCTTTCCCACCCTAAGGAAGGGTAATAATAATAATAATAAAAATACTGCTACTACTACTGCGACAAATAACAATACTTATCATCATCATCATCATCATCATCATCATCATTATCATCACCATCATCACTTGCTTTACGACACACTTGTTGTTCAGTAACCACAGTGTCTCTGGCCTTGGCCACTGGCAAACAACCGCCCCTGCTGGCCCGTCCTGCTCTGTGAACCGATGTTCCCTTGACGGTAGACTACCCTCACCCAGCAAGGTGCGGGGAAGAGAGTGGAGGTTTGGTTCTTGGATGGATATTGCATTTGCGTCCTTATAATAAATGGCCTCCATGTCACCCTGTCCCTCTGCCATTTCATTGCCCTGCTCCCAGATCACACAGCCTTCTGCAGTTAAACTTGTTAGTTCATAGTGCTGTGTTCTGTCAGTGTCATATTCTGTGTTTATGTGCTTTTTTCTGCCAACCTTCTTCTGTCATGTTCTTTATGTGCTTTGTTCTGCCAGTCTGTGCTTGTGTCTGCCTCCTTCTTCTGTTATGTTCTTTATGTGCTGTGTTCTGCCAGTCTGTGTTTTTGTCTGCCAACCTTCTTCAGTTATCCTCTGTTATGTTCTTCTCTTGACTCAGTGCTTAGCCAGTTTTTTAACTCATGGCTGGTGCTCTGTTCAGTTAAGGCAGCTCCCTAACACCTCTTCCCAAGCAATTTATTTTTATTTTATTTTTTTTAATAACAGAACAGAGGAAGGAAAAACGAATAAAAAAATAATCCATACACCAGATTACTGGTGTCCTCCATTCATAAAATGTCTGTAACAGTTGGACCTGAACAGCTGTGGGTTGAAGTTTGGAGGGAAACAACTCTGGGGAAGTGAGTTCCAGAGAGATGCAGTTCAGGGTATGAAAGAATTCTGATAGGCCGAAGTTCTGCAATATGGCTGAGTGACATTCCAGTCATGAGTGCTACCAGATGCTTATTACCCCTTGAATTATTTAAATAATTCAAATATCACCATACCCTTCCTAAAAAATTGTACAAAATCCTATTACCCCGCTGTATCCAAAAATAACTAGCTAAGGGCTAGGGAGCTTGCTTAATTGATGAGAATACAAGCCATGTGTACAGTAGCATGGCTCACCTTAGTTTGGGGATTCCTTTAGAAAAAGGATGGCATCATTATTTTGAATTGAGTGATTAAATCCTTCAGCATTTAGCTTCATGTATTGTTTTCACTTCACTCAGCTAGATATGAACTCAGGGGACTGGTGGTCAGCATCCCCTGAAAGGAGGATGGTGATCTGCCGCCAATATGCTCCTGTAGACAAGAAAGCAGGGAAGGGATAATAGATCAGGTAAATGAGAGAGCCTTGGTTAGTAGTGGGCAGTGGTGTTTAGCACAGGAGGCAGTCCAGCACCTGAGGCCCAGTGATGGGTTTTGCTGACCTTACACAACTCTTGTCTTTCTCTTACTGATGTGTGAACGGTGGCAGTTTGTGACCATAAACAGGAGAACGTTGATATATGTTGAAATAAACTGGTAAGGAAAGGTGCTTGGGTGTCTCCCCAACCAGTGGGAATATGACTAACACTTTTACTTAGTCACACTTGTGTAGGAGCTGCATAGTGGTGGTGGTGGTGGTGGTGGTGGTGGTGGTGGTGGTGATGATGATGATGATTTTTTTTTTTTTTTTTTTAATGCGAGGAAGAAGGAACCAAAGGCCATGAGCCCGCAGTAACAGTTCCCTCCAAGAGAAAAACAAAATACAATAGAGAGACAAATTCAAGATCCGATCATTTTGAGATGCCTGGACACACTACGTTTGAAAGACTGGAGATCATAGGCAGGAGGAAATACAGACAGAGGGAGACAGTTCCAGAGCTGACCTGTTGCATAAATGAAAGACTGGGAGTAACGGTTAACTCTTGCATTAGAGAGTTGGACAGAAAAGGGATGAGAGTTTGCTGCCAGACGGGTGCTACGCGCCCGTCGTAGAGGTGGAGGAATGCAAGCAGACAGTTCAGAGGAGCAGTGACCATTAAAGTAGCGATAGAAAAGAGATAAAGATGCAACAGTGCGGCGAAGAGACAGAGGTTGAAGGGAGTCAGTAAGAGGAGGAGAGTTAATGAGACGAAAAGCCTTTGACTCCACCCTATTGAGAAGAGCTGTATGTGGGGAGCCTCCCCACACATGAGAGTTGTACTCCACACAGGGGCGGATAAAACCCCTGTATAGAGTCAACAATTGTGCAGGGGTAAAGAAAGAGCGGAGTCGTCTTAGCACACCCAATCTCTTGGAAGCAGATTTTACAAGAGATGTAATATGATCTTTCCAAGATAAGTCCCGAGTAAATGAAACCCCAAGCATGTTCAAGGATGATGCAGGATTAATCTGAATATTATTAAACATTAGTGGGTATACCTGTGGAAGATTTTGTCGGGTTGATAGGTGTAAGAACTGAGTCTTAGATGCATTAAAGACAACCATATTATTTTTACCCCAGTCAGAGATATGAGCCAAGTCAGACATTAGGTGTGCCATAGCCTCATCCCTTGTTTCTTGAAGTAACTGTTGAGATGGGCGTTGCGGGAACCGAATGGAAAGATGAAGGGTGGAGTCATCAGCGTATGAGTGGATAGGGTTAGATGTACAGCTTAGAAGATCATTGATGAATAAAAGGAAGAGAGTTGGTGATAGGACAGAGCCCTGAGGAACACCACTGTTGATAGATCTAGGAGAAGAACGATGGCCGTCTACGACAGCGGCTATAGAACGACCAGAAAGGAAGCTAGCGATGAAGGCACAGATAGAAGGATAGAAACCGTAGGAGGGCAGTTTGGAAATTAAAGATTTATGCCAGACTCGATCGAAAGCCTTTGAGATGTCAAGTGCAATGGCAAAGCTTTCGCCAAAGTCCCGAAAGGAGGATGACCAGGAGTCTGAAAGGTAGGTGAGAAGATCGCCAGTGGAGCGTCCCTGACGGAACCCATACTGACGATCGGAAAGAAGGTTGTGATAGGAAAGATGCCTTAAAATTTTTCTATTAAGAATTGACTTGAAAACTTTTGAAATACAGGACGTTAAAGCAATTGGACGATAGTTGGAGGGTTGGGAGTGGTCACCCTTCTTTGGGACTGGCTGAATGAGAGCAAACTTCCAGCAAGAAGGAAAGGTACAAGTTGACAGACAAAGGCGAAATAGTTTGCCTAGGCAGGGTGTAAGTACAGAAGCACAGTTTTTGAGAACAACAGGAGGGACTCCATCAGGCCCATATGCCTTGTTAGTACTGAGGCCAGTAATGGCAGAAAATACATCAACTGAAGAAATCTTAATGTCAGCCATGAGGAAGTCAGAGGGGGGAAGTGATGGAGGAACAGCACCGGAATCGTCTAAGGTGGAATTGGAGGAGAAAGTCTGTGCGAAGAGATCTGCTTTATCAGTAGAAGAAATAGCTACAGAACCATCAGAGTAGAAAAGAGGAGGGAAGGATGATGAGGTAAAGTTGTTAGAAAGATTTTTGGCAAGGTGCCAGAAGGAGCGAGAAGAATTCGAGTTGGAGAGTTGAGAGCATTTAGTATGGATGAAATTATTTTTAGTAGAGCGAAGAACAGACTTAGCACGATTCCGGGCAGAAACGCAAAGATTATGTGATTCAGGGGTGGGTTGGCTCCGGTACCTTTTGTAGGCCCTCTCCTTGTTGCGGACAGCATTAGAATAAGCGTGATTAAACCAAGGCTTTCTTGCGTTAGTCAAAGGATATGAGAAAGGAATGTATGCTTCCATGCCCGAGAGAATAACCTCCGTAATGCGCAAGGCACACTCAGATGGCTCACGGCCATGGAAGCAATAATCATTCCAGGGAAAATCAAAGAAGTACTGCCTGAGGGCCTCCCAGTCCGCAGCTCCAAAATGCCAGAGACGACGTTTCCCTGGAGGGTCCGCAGGCCGTACTGGAGCGATAGGACAGGTTAAGGTAATAAGGTTGTGATCGGAGGAGCCCAACGGAGAGAAAAGATTAACAGAGTAAGCAGAAGGATTAGTTGTGAGGAAGAGGTCAAGTATGTTGGAGCTCTCTCCAAGGCGGTCAGGGATACGGGTAGGGTGCTGTACAAGCTGCTCTAGGTCATTAAGGATAGAAAAGATGTAGGCTTGTTCACCAGGTGGATCCGTGAAAGGATGATGATGATACTCGCTCACTTACTCACCCACTCAATCACTCACTCACTCTCTTATTCACTCACTCACTCACTCACTCTTTTATTCACTCACTCACTCACTCACTCACTCACGCACTCACTCTCTAATTCACTCACTCACACTCTCTAAGTCACTCACTCACTCACTCTCTTACTCACTTACTCACCCACTCATACGCTCTCTTATTCACTCACTCACTCACTCACTCTCTTACTCACTCACTCACTCACTCACTCACTCTCATATTCACTCACTCACTCACTCACTCACTCTCTTACTCACTCACTCACTCACTCACTCTCTTACTCACCCACTCACTCTCTTACTCACTCACTCACTCACTCACTCACTCTCTTACTCACTCACTCACTCACTCACTCTTACTCACTCAATCACTCACTCTCTTACTCACTCACTCACTCACTCTCTTACTCACTCACTCACTCTCTTATTCACTCACTCACTCTCTTATTCACTCACTCACTCACTCACTCTCATATTCACTCACTCACTCACTCTCTTACTCATTCACTTACTCTCTTACTCACTCACTCACTCACTCTCTTATTCACTCACTCACTCACTCACTCTCATATTCACTCACTCACTCACTCACTCACTCTCATATTCA
>NW_027643850.1:422500-427500 GCF_032717465.1 Coenobita brevimanus
CTAAGCCGAGTTGATTATTTTTTAGCCAATTTTTTTAGATATAGTGGTGTGATATTGCAAAAAACCCTTAAGCCGTTGCGGACAATAATTGTTGGCTATATTTTATATGCTATAAGAGATATATAACTGCCTTTCTCGTTGAAGAAATAATAGCACAGATTTATTTTCCTGTCGACCTCTTGCATGTTACTGGTGCTGCTCTGCGACAAAATTTCTTTAGACTAATTTATCTTTAAAACATTTTTTTACATATATATGTGATTGACAAGGCATAAAATCTTAGTACAGTGAGGACTCTGACTGGTTGTAGAATTTATATTAGGAAGGAAGTTTGTGAATTTGCTATGTTAACTTGGAAATAATTGGGCAAATTTCTTCTGTTTGCTGTATTTAGCATGTTTTCTAGTCATATGATTCTCCCACGAGGCACGAACCCGGAACCTCAGTTTGCCTCCCTAACGCCGGGAGGGAGGGTGTATTACCGATGAGGGTGTAACTGAGCCAGGGACGGCACCTGCCAGCCTCATACTAAGTAGTAGAGGCTTTGCAACACCTGTTCCATAAGAATTTAGTCTCTTCATTAATCCTGAATAAAATCTTGTCTGTTTCTGATCCAAATAGAAGCTATAGGCCTTAACGTTTGTATTTTTCTTTAGGGTATGTGTCTGTTTAGTGCCTCGTGCGGCGATGACAGGCAGGCAATGTGATGGAGGTGACATTGTAAGGTGCTGCCCTCACGCGGCGATGACAGGCAGGCAATGTGATGGAGGTGACATTGTAAGGTGCTGCCCTCACGCGGCGATGACAGGCAGGCAATGTGATGGAGGTGACATTGTAAGGTGCTGCCCTCACGCGGCGATGACAGGCAGGCAATGTGATGGAGGTGACATTGTAAGGTGCTGCCCTCACGCGGCGATGACAGGCAGGCAATGTGATGGAGGTGACATTGTAAGGTGCTGCCCTCACGCGGCGATGACGATTGATCATTGGACGATGCGATGCGTTGACAGACACTCAGTCGCTCTTCTACCGCGGGGGGGGGGGGAGAGACGATGTTTGCCAGCAGGGAGGTTGATTGATTTGAAGGGCAGAGAAGGGAATGACCTAGGACAGGAAAGGGTACGAGAGAGGGATGGAGGAGGAAGAGAGGTAATAAAGAGAGAAGTAGAAAGAGGAGGAAGTCGGGAGAGGACCAATGACAGGGAGAGGGGGGAGAATTGGAGTTTTTTTTTTTCTTTTTATTTTATTAGGGATGAATTACAAACACCTTAAAACAGGATGATCAACCATATTTAGCCACACACACACACACACACACACACACACACACACAGTTAAATGGCCGAAGCAAAAGAAAAAAAAAACGGCAGCGAATATCTATGGCGTGAAATTGCAACTGACCGCTGTCCTGTCCTCCCTACCACCCCCACTGTACTGTTTGTTTACAGCTGACGGTCTATCTGTTCATCTATCTATCTATTGCCAGAAGCCTTAATTCCGTAAGGGGTGGCCACAAACAAATCGCCTCCATGTCGCCCTGTCCCCCGCCATTTCACTGCCCTTCTCCCAGCTCACACCCCCCTCTCTCATATACCTCTCCACTCCATCATCCCTCCATCTCATCCTTGGCCTCCCCCTCCCTCTGGCTGCCCCATCTGCCACCACAGTCACTGCCACAGCTACCTTCATTCCTTACTACCCCTACCAAAACCACCACTACCACTACCTTTGCCTACCACAACTACCAGAAGCACCACTACCACCACCACCACCACCACCACCAGCCTAAACACCCGGGTAATTCAAACGTGTCCCAGCCGCGGTTTCACATCATTAGCCAACAGCAAACATCAGAGAGAGAGAGAGAGAGAGAGAGAGAGAGAGAGAGAGGTGGATAACGGGGTATGATGATGATGATGATGATATAAATAAAAGGTAGATAGATAGATAGATAGAGAGAGAGAGAGAGAGAAGTGTGGATAACGGGGTATGATGATGATGATGATATAGATAGAAAGGTAGGTAGATAGATAGATAGATAGATAGATAGAGAGAGAGAGAGGTGGATAAGGGGGTATGATGATGATGATATAAATAAAAGGTAGATAGATAGATAGATAGATAGAGAGAGAGAGAGAGGTGGATAAGAGGGTATGATGATGATGATGATGATGATGTAGATAGAAAGGTAGGTAGGTAGGTAGGTAGAGAGAGAGAGAGAGAGAGAGAGAGTTACTGGCCAAAGCTATTCCTGGCCACGTGGTGAAGGAGCGTGGACCTGACTGTTGTTGTTGTTGTTGTTGTTGTTGTTGTTTATAGATTATCTCCGCCTATAGAGGAGACCGAGCCTTGATTATGGCCCTGTCGGTGTGTGTGGTTGGACAGGAGGTAGTAAGAAGAGGGAAAATAGAAAGATTAGAATTGGAGTATTAAAGGGGTGAGCGTTATTTAGGTGCAGCATCTACGACACACTGAGGTGGTTTGGCCATGAGGAGAGGATGGAGAGTGAGAGACTGACGAGGAGAGTGTATGTGAGTGGGGTGGAGGGGGAGAGAGGGAGGGGGAGGCCAAAGATGAGATGGAGGGATGGAGTGGAGAGGTATATGAGAGAGGGGGGTGTGAGTTGGGAGCAGGACAATGAAATTGCGGGGAACAGGGCGATGTGGAGGCGATTTGTTTGTGGCCACCCCGTATGGGATGAAGGCGTCTGACAATAGATAGACAGCTGTAAGACGTGACGAGGGGGGGGGGTCGGAGGGTTCAGTGGGTGGGATGTGTGGGTTGGGGTAGATTCTGCCGCTCTGAGTAGTTCGGTTGCAGGGCATTTTAGTAGATAATGTAGTAGGGGAAAAGGAGAGTTTGCGTTGCAGTGTTTGCAGTTTTGGTATTGTTCGTCGATTATATTGGGAAGGGGGCGATGTTCTAGCCGTAACCTTCGCAGCAGTGAATGAGTGTAGTTGTTTTCTTGTCTGGGATATGCTTGGTTGAAGGCTGATGCTTTGTTTAATATTTTCTTTTTGATTTGTGAGACACACACCCCTGCACATTGCTACACTTCCACACAGCCACACCTCACAAAGTCTCCAAAGTCACTTGCAGTAGAATATGATACACAAGACCCTGGTTGTGTTACCATTACTAACCCAATTAATGCTAGATCACAGTTTTTTATTTTATTCTTACTATCTCAAGACGATTTTATTTAATACTAAAGATCTGTGGCAGTGAAGGTTAACTAAGATATTATTCCTTTCGCAGGGGTGACGAACGGCCAGTAACAGGAGCAGCCAACAGAGAGCTATGTGGCATTTCTTTACTGCAGTGTGTCACCATATCCCGCCCCACACCACCACACATCCCCGCCAGTCCCTCTCTACTCACCAGTCTTCGAAAAGACCTAAATTCATCTTTTGCAAAGCCACGAAGTGTAGATGTCGATACATATAAGCGCGAAATACAGGAATGTTTGAGTTTCTTTCCTAACCTGATTATGTCTTCAGATAAATAACTGTTATCTTGTGTGATTACCCTCTAATTATATTAACAGGCTTAAACATTAGCCGTAAATAACAAGCATAATTAAGTAAGCATTTTGTGAAAATGCTTTGAGTACATAATGGGTTAATTAAGGACGCCAGAATTTAGGACAAACCAAAGAAAAGCCAGCGAACTCAGGCATGACCAAAAGCACCCCACATGGCCTCCCTAGCACTGGAGTACTGGATATGTTGGTACTCCACTATCTGTGTTAGTCATGGAGGCTCAGTAGTACCCTTAAGACAAACTACTATATGAAAATCTGGTTGGAAAACTTTGAAAGCTTAGAAGTGCAGAGATACCAAGAGCTGGAATAATGCTCAAAATGTCGTCTCTTGAAATAAAAGGAACCGATCAAGTCAGACACTGCTCACATGTCGTAACTCTACCGGACATTTCTAGCCTGAAGGTTCCATACTATTCGTCAGTGAAGGCTGGAATGTTGATCTCTCAAACTACTACTACTACTACTACTACCAGTACTGCTACTACTACTACTACTACCACTACTAACAGTAAACTCCCAGCCCAAAAGCAGTCAAGATAGAGTTCCCACCCTAACATCACTTCAAAATCTCTACCTAAAATCTCGTGGCCAATGACGTACAAGATTTTCGCATAATACTCTACGTAGAGCGAATAACATGCTAGTTAATGGAATACAGGAGTCTGCCACAACTCTCCATTTGGGGAAAAGAATGGTTAAAGGAAAAATTCCAGGCATGGGCGGACGGGAGATGGCTGTGGTATTAGACTGTTGGGGGTACTGTTGATATTTCCAGTCATTTTCTCTCATATACAAAATGAACCTAAAGCTTTATTAATTCCCAATTACGCACATCATTGCTGACAGGTTGACGAATGAAGAAGTGAAGGAACGATGGGGGTTGGATGTGGATGTGGTTGAGAAGATTAGGAGAAATACACTGAGGTGGTTTGGACATGTGAAGAGAATGGAGAATGAAAGACTGACTAAGAGGGTGTATGTAGGTGAGGTGGAGAGAGGGAGAGGGAGGGGTAGACCGAGGATGAGGTGGAGGGATGGAGTTGAGAGGTATATGAGGGAGGGGGGGGTGAGTTGGGGGGAGGGGAGTCAAATGGTGGGTGACAGAGTGACTTGGAGGCGTTTTGTCTCCGGCCACCTTTTGCGGGATTAGGGCGTCGGACTATAGATAGATAGATAGATAGATTGCTGACTAATGTGATCTGGTACCAATATGGCTGAAAAAAAAAATGGGTAATAAGAAAAAAAAAATCTCTTTTCTTTTCTGCTAGAAGGTGTTATTACAACCAACCGATGCAGAGCGATGAAGCTATGTGCTTGGCCGGGTTTATAAATCCATCAGTCTGTCTGCCAGCCTGCCTGCCTGTCTGCCTGCCTGCCTGCCTGTCTGCCTTTGTCTGCCTGCCTGTCTGTTAGCAAGATTATAGGAAAAAGTCAGCAGATTATCTTATTTCTTAAT
>NW_027643850.1:432500-487500 GCF_032717465.1 Coenobita brevimanus
ACTCCCGTACAAATTCTACAATTTGATTAGAAGGAAGTGATGAATATGATGATAAAGGTGATGACTCTGATATAACATCTGTTCTACATCTTTTACAGTGTTGGGATGACAGTAACATGCTGCTGACGATGATGATGATGATTAGGACGACGAGGAAGATGATGATGATGATGATTACGACAACGAAGATGAAGACGACAACGACGATGATGACGACGACGACGATGATCTTCAAGTCACTGGCTGAGTCACATCCTCCTTTCCTTTTCGTTTAACCTCAAATGTTTAGGTGACTGTGTGTGTGTGTGTGTGTGTGTGTGTGTGTGTGTGTGTGTGTGTGTGTGTGTGTGTGTGTGCGTGCGCGTGTGTGCGTGTGCGCGTGTGTGCGTGTGCGCGTGTGTGCGTGTGTGCTTGTGTGCGTGTGTGCTTGTGTGCGTGTGTGTGTGTGTGTGTGTGTGTGTGTGTGTGTGTGTGTGTGTGTGCTTGTGTGTGTGCGTGTGTGCTTGTGTGTGTGTGTGTGTGTGTGTGTGTGCGTGTGCGTGTGCTTGCGTGCATGCTTGTTTGTGTATGTACGCGTAAATCTTGGTTGATGATTCCATAGTTGGTTACATGGCATAATTATTTCCACACATTCACTCTTTAATTTCAAGGTTAAATTTTAGGTCAAGAATATAGGACCTTTGACCCATAGAGTTACGAGACACTTACGCAATATTCTGAAAAGCTTATTACATCCCATAGACCACAGCACAGGGTTCCATAATGCACTGATCAACGTCTCTTTATGTATCGTTAGGAAGTGGATGAATATGAGTGAAGTAATACATATATTTTGGTCTTTATTTAAAGAGAAGAATTAACCTCACATATTCTTTTTTATTTTAAGGATACAACACATGATTTTCTACATTTTATCACAGTAGCTCTAGGACCGGCCCTGACCTTCTGCTTCTCACTAACCATTTTCGGATGAGAGGTGTTGTACTTAGATAGGCTTTGGAGATTATAGTGAAGCCAAGTTAGGTTCTACCAGCCCCACACCTTAAGTCACACCCCCTCATCCTTTCACACCACACCATACCATACCACTCTCCCACACCGTATCACACCACACCATACCAACCTCTCACAGTACACGACACGAAATCACACTCCCACACCACACAAAATCACCCTCCCACACCGCACCACACATAACCACCCTCACACACCACACCCAACCACAAAAAATCCTCCTCCTACACCACACCACACCACACCACACCACACCACACCACACCACACAAAATCACCCTCCCACACCACACCAAACCACAAAAAATCCTCCTTCAACACCACACCACACCACACCACACCACACCACACCACACCACATCACACCACACTACACCACACAAAATCACCCTCCCACACCACACCACACATAACCACCCTCCCACACCACACCACACCTCACCACACAACCCTCCCCACACCACAGCACACAACTCCCCCCCACCACACCACACCACACCACACCACACCACACCACACCAAGGAGATTAACCTAAGGGGCCTGAAACTCCCGCATCTATTAATTCTGAGCTTGTTTCCAGGTAACTCCACACACACACCTCAGGTCACGTCTTTCACAGAAGAGATAACAGAAGGACAGCGAGCGTAACTGAATGGCAAGCCAGAGATGGAGTGAGAAGAAGAGGTGCACAGAGAACAAGATGGAGAGATGATATGATGCAGATCTACCGAGCAAGGACGGAACAGGCTAACAATCAATGGATCAGAGTGGAGAAAGGTGAGAGGGTCCTTATCATGCAGTGGTGTGTCACAGGCTGATGGTGATGATATTGATGGTGATAATGATGTTGATGCTGATGGTGGTGATGCTTTAACATCTCAACGTATGAGGTTACAGAATGCACAGTGAGGCTGCATAGCCAGGAAATGGAAGAATATGAGTGCATTTAAATATTTATGTAATATGATGAATAAGGATGGAAGATTAGAGGATGAAGTGACTGGAATGATGCGTCAGGGAAGGAGGGTTGCTTGTTCTCTAAAAAGCAGTGGTTAGGAAGAGGGAACTGAGGATGAAAGTGTTAAAAAAAAAAAAGGGCACTGCATGCTGTGATTCCCACTTTAAAGTATGGAAGTGAAGCTTGGATCTTGTTGAAAGGACGCAAGTCAAGAGTGAGAGCGGTGGAAATGAGCTACTTGAGAGGAGCATGTGGAGTTTCATAGAGAGACAGACAGACAAATGGGCAGATGAAGGAGCGTTGTGATGCCGATGTGGATGAGACTGAAAGCGTTAAGAGAAACACTTCGAGATGGTTTGGCCATGTGGAGAGGATGGCGAATAAGAAAATGACTAGAAGAGTGCACTTGGAAGGGTAGAGTTGGAAGGGTAGAGGGGGAGGGGGAGACCGACGATGAGATGGAGGGAAAGAGTAGAAACATATGACTGGGATACTTGAGCTAAATGGTAGAGGACAGTACATCATGAAGGCGATTTGCTTGTGGTCACCCCTTACGGGATTAAGGCGTTTGGCTATAGGTAAACAGATATAGATAAATAGGTAGGTGATGATGATAATAATATGATGATGATGATGATGATGATGAGGAGGAGGAGGAGAATGGTAATGATAATGAGAATGACGGTGTAAATAATGATGATGATGATGATGATGGTGGTAATGAGGACGACAACTACGATGATGATGATTATGATGATGATGATGATTATGATGATGATGATATTGATGATGATTTTTGTCGGCAGGTGGAAGGATGAAACAGCAGGAACTCTACCATCGGTCCAAGCATCCACGATTCCACATCCATCCATCCGTCCATCCATCCATCCATCCATCTCGCTTGATGTTAAAAGCTAAGTCTATTTAACTTTAGTATCAATTGCTTCTTCATAAGCTTTCCAGCTGTCTGAACAGATCAGCAGTAGTTTTAAAAACTAAAATAACTCGGTTCTGGTGCTCAGTTTGGTACGTTTATTTTCCTTTTATCAGAACTGGCGCGGCAAATTTTGAGAAAAGTCCCTCAAGTAACTCCTATTATTTTTTTTACTAGGTTTCTAATGATGTCCATAGATCCGTTGTGGCTTTAACAGTTTCCTAGACAACACAGTCTTGGCGCTGTTCTCTGCCACCCTATTATACCATGTCACATAGTGTTCTCGCTCGCTTGCTCTGTACGCTCGCTCGCTTGAACAATAAATCACTGAAGAAAAGGTGGTATAAAGCCCCCTAAGCCGCCACAGTATTATAACCCTCGGTATGCAGTCCGTTCCCTGCGGCCTTGTAACTTTGTGTACCCGAAGCGCTTACAAAATAACTTGCAATAATTTTCCTTTCGTAACTATACTCGTTTCACTTTAACTTGGCCTGAGTTGTTATTGTTGTTCTTGTTACATCTTAGGCTCCTCTGGATGTGAACCCAGTGCTATGTTGAAGGACTGTCTGTGTTGTGGTAGTGTGGTGCAGGAAGTGAGTGGGTGTGCTGTGGTGTGGGGGTGCCACTTTGCAGTATGAGCACAGGGGATTGTATGTGTGTTATATTTTGTGTTAGTATTGTAGCAGGGAAGGTTGGTGTACTCGTGTCTCTGGGTTCGGTAGTGTCTGAAGGGTGTATGGCTGGTGGTGGCACATGAAGGATGCTGTTTGGTAGAAAGTTTTGGCTGGCTGGGGTGTCTGTGTGTTTATGTATGTGTTTGGTATAGAAAGTTTTGGCTGGCTGGGGTGTCTGTGTGTTTATGTATGTGTTTGGTATAGAAAGTTTTGGCTGGCTGGGGTGTCTGTGTGTTTATGTATGTGTTTGGTATAGAAAGTTTTGGCTGGCTGGGGTGTGTGTGTGTTTATGTATGTGTTTGGTATAGAAAGTTTTGGCTGGCTGGGGTGTCTGTGTGTTTATGTATGTGTTTGGCAGAAAGTTTTGGCTGACTGGGGTGTTTGTGAGTTTGTGTATGTGTCTCGGAAGTGTAGAGTCGGGTGGAGGAGGGGATATGTTGCAAAGATACTCTGTGTAGTGTTGGGCGGTTGTTCGATTTTGTTTGTGGAGAGGATGATGCAACATAAGTTTACAAGGATGGGACGGATCTTGAGCTGAAGTGATGAACTGTGTGCCTCTCATATTCACTTGGTCTCTGACTGAAATTAGTTATGTTTCTTGGTGTAGGCTGTCAGTACTTGTGGTCTTAGTGTCTTCTGCTATCAAGGTATTGTTTTCTGTTCTTTAAAGCTCCTTCGTGTTTGTGTTGGATATGATTACGGCTCAGCTTGTGCGGCAGTAATTCACGGTTGTTTTAATGTATTACTTATAAGTGGAGGATGGAGTTGGGATGTATATGAGAGAGGGTGTGAATTAGGGGGAGTTATGCATAATGACGGGGGACAGGGTGGCATAGAGGCGACTTGTTTGTGGCCACCTCTTACGGGATTAAGTCGTCTGGCTATAGATAGATGGATAGACAGATAGCTTATAGTTTCCATACGGTTTGCCGAGTAGTAGCGATAGTTATCACTAGAATATGATGCTAGTCACGAATGAGTGCTGTGGAAAGGATGTTGGGCTGTAGTGTTGGCTGTTTCTGCTACTGATCTGCGTGACATTCTCATATGCTTTAAATGAAACTCTGTGTCAAGTTAAAGTGAAAGGCGTGTATGTTTGTGTAGGAGGAACGAGAGACAAGGAGGTATTCTGTGGCCTGTTTTCTTTGTGCTTCCTACAAGACACAATAATAGTTATGACGGGGCATTGATGGCAAGTTTGTGGGTCAGCACACACTTACGGCCTCTCATTATACAAGGTGGTCCATATATTACGCCACCCAGTTCATGTGTGTTGCGGGCACGGCTCAGTGAACATTACCAGTGTCTACCCTGCATCATTATCTACTTCCCACAACCCTCTTCAGGCTTAGCTTTATAATATAGGCTTTAATTTAGGTCCATTGATTGCATGGTGGAGAATTCCCATAACCTTTTTTATGCTTAGCTGTATATCATTGTATTGTATAATCTTTTATGTCCACTGATCACACGGCTGAGTAGTAATTTGGTGAAGCGATCAGAATGTCTTAGCTCATCACAAAAGCCGTCCCCACAACACACAAGACTGCAGAGCGCAATATACTTATCACCTATATTAAGTCAAAGCCACAGTTAAAAAGGTAATGAAACAAGACAGAAAATTTAAGTTTTCATTATTAATACTTCAGTACAAAATACATTAACAGAGACAGCAATATAAAATATGCATTCAAAAGTAGCATTTGTCCACAGAACATCCTGGAGGGGAGCGACCCGACTTGCAAGGCAGATCACACCATCACCACCAGGCTTCTCTCGGCAGGTCAGGGCAGATCACCAGCAGCAGCAGCAAGTCATCTCACGGCTGGGGAAGACACGACACCCTGCCGCCGCCGCCACCACCACCACCACCACATCACCAGGCATCTCAGAGTAGGGGAAGACACCACACCACCGTCAGGCTTCTCACGGCAGGGCAGACCAAACTTCAGCAGGGTATGACCAGTGTGGCAAGGAAGCAGCGTCAAGGCAGCAGACTCCAGCACGACCTGTGGACCAGATGTGTATTAGTTCAAATCAGTGTTAGCTTTAGTTATTTAATCTTACATTGCAGAAACTTCATCTTGGCACTATTCCTTGTAGCACCTTTTTCTTAAGATTATTTCTACGTATGTTATTAGTGTATCTTAATGTGTAATATGCAAAACAGGCAAGAAAGAGGTGCTAGGGAGTCTCAGACAACGGGAATATGTACCTTATATCCACACTAAACCCAGTGAATAAGTCTAACATTTAGGGACCCAAGGCTAGAAGGGCTTAGTTATAGTGATGTATTTTATATCAGGAAAGAGGTAAATTATGCTAGTCGTCACTCAGTTCAAGTCTCTGAAGCCTATGTGAGCCTCAGTTGTTAGGTACAGATCTGAGTCTATTAATTACTTAGTGAAAACGTGAGCCATAATTCACCATGTAATTATTAAGTCATTACATTCAGATGTACGAGTAATTGTAACCAATAAAATTTATGTTACGAGTTCTGAGTATGTTACTGACCCCCATGTACGACAAAATGGTGTCTTTGAATACCTGACTTTCTGGATGTATCGAAAAAAAGGTCAGATTGGCTAGATTTTACGAAAACACGAAAAGTTATAGATTTATCAATAATAATCAAAAGGACTAACTGTACTAACGTCAAGACAAAGATGGACTGATAGAATATACGGGGCACAACTGATGGGTCTCGGAAAAATAAAACACCCCAAAATAAATCCTGGGACACTGTATAATACCATAAGAACACTACCTGCCTCGATAGAGAGGAGCCAGACCAGAGTGACAGGCCAAGTAATCTGGTCTACGCCAGACTAAGAACTAAGCTGCCAGGCCAGCGGTTTGTCATAACCTCTGAACCGACATGTCATCGGCACCCTTACCCACCCACCCAGTCACACTCACACCCACACACACACCTGCATCTTTAGCTATGGTCGACACTGCTTCGGATATCATGTGTCGTATGATGATGATGATGAGGGGAGATCAAAATATTTTATGTCCTCCTAAAATTTCCGACTCAACCGTTTTCTGTGATTAATAAAGGGGTAACTAGGGTAAATTTCTTGTTTTTAAAAGCCTTTCCTCGGGTTCCTACGCTACTGAGGGTGCAATGAATGTTACTCTGTGGTGTATTCCATTTATTAGATTGCAATAAAATCAATTACACACTCGTAGACTTCGTTTTAATCACCCCTTGTTGCTGTTGCTCCGGCTGTTCTTGTGGTCGTACGTTGGTCTGTACGTGATCCCAGTGGACTGCAGGCTGAAGTTTCCTTTTCCTGAAGTCCACCGTCCTCCTGTAGGGAGATAGGGGGCGTTTAAGGATGGTTATATGACCTGGCAGCTGCACAGCCTGTTGTGGTGTGCTGGGGTGTGTTGTGGTGCATGTATTGTGTGTGTGGTGATATGGTGTGCTGTGCTGGGACAAAAACTACCCATTAAATAAATATAAACAGTAAAAAATAGGTCAATTATTGATCCAACCTTCCGTTGTACGTCTGGCAAACCAATCTTTCAGGCACTTGATCGTACAGCATACATCTCAATAACTTTACCAAATCATCCAAATCCCTCTAAAAACATTAATTTATCGCTAGTGTAATACCTTATAGTAAAAAATCAGGTGGAATTACAAGCAAATTAAGGAGAATAGACTGGAAAATCCTCCGAGCAGGGGTCAGAGTGGAGTCGGGGCGAGTGTGGCAGCGAGAAAGACATCAGTTGCAGCCAGACCTCCGTGGTGTGAGGTCTGGTGTGCAGCTCTACTCTGCCAAATTCACTGGCTCTATCTGTTTCGCTGTGTCTCTGTCTTTGTCTCTATCGCTGTCTATCTCCATTTCTATCTCTGTCTGTCTCTCATACACACACACATACACAGTTTTACACCATACCATCGTCATTTACACCATTGACATAACATACTGTATCATTCTTTAACATGCACTTCCCAACCTCTCTCTCTCTCTCTCTCTCTCACACACACACACACACACACACACCGCTCGCTGGTGCAGTGGTAACGTTCCCGCTTGCCAACTGGTGGACGGGAGTTCGCGCCTCGCTCAGGTTGCGAAAAAGTTTCACTGACGAAGTGGGTGGTTACTGTCCCCCTTGAGCAAGGGGACGGGTGTGTGAAGGTCACAGCCTTGCCCTTAGATCGGACACTATGAGCTCTCAGCTCCCTTCCGGGAGGGTAAAAGCTGACCATCACGACCATCAAGTGATCCTGACCGACCCGGTGAAAACAAACACACACACACACACACTCACTCACTCACTACATACTACACACTAAACACTCACTCACTACACACTCACTACACACTTACTCACTACACACACACACACACACACACACACATACAAACATACAGTATACCTCCATCCGTTGAGTGAGATGGTATGCGAGACGAGAACAAGGCCCTCCAAACAGGCTACTTCTCCCCCACTGGATGTGTTCCTGGAGCGCATACCTCCCTGGGTGATGAGAGTGGTGGTGTTGCTGGTTGTGTTGTGGTTCAGGCCCTGGTGCTGTTGGGGATAAAGATCATGTTGTGAAATTCCATCGACACAGTATAAACATAACACATCTATACCATGACTTAACACACACACACACACACACACACACACACACACACACACACACACACTCACCAAGCACCCACAAACACCCTCACTGTTAGACCACTTTCACTCACTCTACATAATAAAATAACCTGATGTTGACTAGAATAGGAGTTGTCCCGACCATGACAGGGTTAATGGTACCAGTATTAACACTATCAGGTTCCTAGGACTCTATCTAAGCTCTAGAATATAGTCTGAGTTAGCTAGAATAAAGGAAAGAAGGCCCAGCACAATAGGAATGCTTATGAAATATCTAAGACAGTACTATCTCCCTAAAAATGTTTCAAAATAATCTATATATTAAAATCACACCTTATGACAGTACGAGAAGAAATATGCTCTAGAAGTATGCTCTAGAAGTATGCTCTAGAAGAATGCACTAGAAATATGCTCTTATGGCCTAGTTTTATACAGAGTTAGGAATGGAGATCAAGAGAGTAAAACAGTACTGAAATAACTATCCAAATATGAGGTTTCGAAGAATAAGGTGAAACGAAGCGTATTATCTGTTTAACTTAGTGTCAGTAATTTGGTAGGACATAATCAACAGCAAATAATATAGAAAGAAAAATCATGAGCTTGGGAATTAACATACGTATGGAAAAGTGTACAAGATGGAGTTCGACTCGTAACACTGGTTTCAAGGCAATATATGGTCCCATTATTTAACCTAGGATATGATTTGCACGAGATCTAAGTCAGCTGTATTAATTCTACGATAAAATATAGGAATATAGCACTAGAAGTAGTAATAATAGCATAAACTGACCTTAAAATGGCGGAAAACAAGCGCAGGTGGAGATGTGTAGGCGGGTGTGGTTCTGGTGGCGGTGAGGTGAACTAACCAAGCTGATGACGTTATGGCGGCCACCACTGCCCCTCATTTGAACCCCAGACACCCTACAAGACGGACCTCCTGGCTCCACCTGCCCAGTTAATGACTTTGGCGAATTTTTCTCTCCATTTCAGGTTTGTTAAGGGAATTTAAAAGTGTATTATTTCAAGCGTGACTTATTTTCCAAGTTTTTGGTGGCTTTCGGCGGAAAAGAAGCTCGAATTTAATTTATATTATTTTTCTTAAAGAAATAGCCAGATATTCTTAGGAATTTTACCGGTCTTTGCAATATGTCTGCCAGTGAGGTGAAGGAAGCCGGCAGACTGTATTTTCAACTTAGTGAAATATCAATGCTGCCAACACCAAGACTCTTATCCTCATTACTGCCTGCTGTCTGCCTAATTCATTTGTAGTATATATAGTTTTACAATAAGAATTTTTCCTACTCTGCCACAAACAGTAAGACTGGCAATAGGCCACGTATGTTGGTGCCTGATCGTGACTAAATCCTCCCGTTAACCCCAGTGAACCGATGACTAATTATCCGATTTTATTCCTCGCATCTGAAGACAACCGCATTTACCTTATTTTTACGAATTAAAAGAATTATGGGTATTTTTCTGTAACTAAGGATAGGTTTTCAAAATGTGGGGATTATTTTTTCGAACTGGAGAGGTTAGACACAGCCTTCATTAATCCTTTAACTACGAGACATCCTTTAAGCTGAATAAAATCGTCTGGTGTTGCCTGATATCAGACTGGAAGGGTTTAATATAGGATCTTTATCACTGACATGCCTTCAATACTGCAATTAACCCCTTCGATATAGCGTATTTTGCCTATTTTCTCTCTATTTCCAAACTATTTAAATCAGCCTAAATTATGCTCGAAAGGGGTTTGCTATGGCCTTAACCCCTTCACTATTACAAGTTCTATGTTTAATAAAATCGTCTGAAGGCAGCATGAACCAAAAGAAAAAAGTCACAGAATTGAAAAGGTTAAAAATTATTTCTGGGTAGTATGTTAGTTGTCAAATTTTGGCCCAGATTTTCGATGTTTGACAGCCTATTTATCAGTGGCAGAGTAAAAAATGCTATGGCTAAATAAGTCTCAGTAATATAAATGACATTCGTATTTCGCCTCAATCTTCGTCTCCACAAATTAGCTAAACTCTGCCTTTTTTTTCCAGGCTCTACTTCGCTCGCTGGCACAATGTTCAGCAGCAGTGAGGAGTGAATGTCAAGCAAGAATTAACACCTTCACTACGAGAGATGCATGTATGAACCATGAAGTTACCCGTCCTGCAGCCCACCATCCTTTTGCTACCATCAGTGCCACCACATGGTGTCCCTCTCCAGCACCAAAATGGATGGATGGAGGCTGCTTTTAATCCCTTCTGTTGGACACCCTTCTTGATCTGAATAAATCCGTCAGAGGCAGCCAGAATACAATTATACAGGCGTCATCGTACTGAAGGAACAACACAGCAGCTTCAGCAACAGGTATATGCAATATTCTTTTTAATTTGCTACTATTATTGAGTATAAATTTGCGATGATCGTTGTTGCAAATGTACATCTCTGATATGAACAACCTTGTGTAAACTCAACGCGCTAATTAATCCTTTAATTGCATTAATTTCAAATCTTAACATGTACTAATCTTTATACTTATATGGCCTAATCTTTTCCCCACAGGTTGCCTCGCTGGTGTGTAGTGATGGTAGGGTTGAGGGCAGGCTGGGGTGGGGGTGGGGGGTAGCCAGGAGCAGGGAGGGTCATGGGGCAAGCTTAGGTGGGTTAGGCAGCAGAGTTATGGTCAACTAGGTTGGCTTTCTAGGCCGGGTAAAGTTAGGCGTGGTAGTCTTAGGTCATATATTAGCTTACTTCGTTGATGTTGGTTGTATGGTTGTCCGGCCGGACATGTCTGTGGTTGTCGTTGTTGGTTGTTGGACACGAGTTTTTGTCTGAGCGGCGATACACCACCAACGGAGGAGCGACAGCATCAGCAGCAGCAGCATCGTCGTTGTCCTCGTCGTCATCAGTAACAGCAGCAGCAGCAGCAGCAGCAGCAACTTCAGCGATGAGACAGGTAACTGGATGATCCTGAAATGGAACTGAAATTAGCCAAATGTAACACATGACAGAAAATTCAATTTTGAATAATGGTTGAATATTAATCTTGAAGAGTAAAGACCTAAACACCTAATGTACATGTTTTTTTTTTCCTAAACCTGTATGTGGCCTTACTTTGATATAAGACAGCACTAAAAGCAGATTAGGTTTTGATAATTGTTTTTTTTTTTTCACAGGCGAGCACAGAAGAGCGGAGATGCATCATCGACCACGCAGCTTCCCTGAACCCGATGTGCTGAGAGGGAGCGAGGACGGGAGAAGGGGTGATGGAGCAGGACGGGCGAGCGAGGGAGCGAGGACGGAGGGATGGAAGAGCGAGGACGGGCGAGGGGGCGAGAACGGACGGGCAGAGGAGCGAGGGGGCGAGGAGATAAGACCCACGAGGGAGCGAGCTACTACATCAACGGGATGCTGGTGTGTAAGCTGTTGGCAACCTTTCCCTTGTGACCGTATTCTCGTTAGCTCAGTAGGATATCTCTAGTCCATTTACCCTAACCTGACAAATATCCATAATCTCTTCATGCTCAGTGGATAGCAAAGTGTAAGCAGACTGGAGACTTTGACTAATAATCAAGGGGAGGCGGTGGCTCAATCGGTAGAGAGGTGGCCTGCAGTCCTACCGGACCCAGGTTCAAATCCCTGCTGGGGCAGGGAACAGTTTAAGGATTTGAATTTCATAAAATCAGACTTTACAGATCTACAAGAAGACCCGCCGACATGTTGTAAAAATACCCCTGCTAATACCAATACACCAGTCCTGTATGAGACAGCCCTAGCATGTATTCAATATGGACGGTGGGTGTTAGCGTCGAAGTGGTGACATGTAGAGGTTTATGGCATGTAGGAGGACTACTGGGCCTTGAGAGCAGGCTGTGAAGCCTATGCCCAGAATCGGACACATAAAAAAAAAAAAAAAAAAATCCTACCTTTTAGCGTAAGTTCATCGAGTTTCCTGTAGCCAGGACATACGTAATGAAATAGTTAATATATTACACATACCAGTAAAGGTGTGAGTGGTAAAGGCAGGTGAAAACAGGCTATAGCATCACGTTACTTGTAGATGCTAAATGTTACTCTTTTACTTAACTTAGGCATTGTGTAGATACTGGACAAAATGTATAGGAAGATGGCACAATTATGCAAAACAAATCGTGAAGGAAGAGGTATTAAAGAAATCTAATCTCATGGGAACGTCACTATGCTATCACTAACATATACTGAATTAAGACAACTGATGGAGAATTATAACTGAGAACTGTTGCTGTGACTATGTTAATCTTACAGACTGATGCAGACGACGAGCCTACGACGAGCCTACGACGAGGGGCGCAACCTGTGGCGTCGACGTGGGGGTGTTGTGTCGGCTTGGAGGTCGTTGTGTCGGCGTGAAGGTCGTTGTGTTGGGGTGAAGGTCGTTGGGTCGGCGTTAGGGCTGGGTCGTCGTTGGGGCCTACTGTGTCGGCGTTGCGTGCGGCGTCAGCGTGGGACTGCAGCGTCGAAGTGGAGCTGCAGTGCTGGTGTGCAAGTGCAACAAATACGTCAACAGCAGCTGCAATGGTAAGAAATAATTTAAGTTTTCAGTCTTGTGCTAAAGTTTGTTCATAAGATTGCCAGCTTGTACCTTCAACTTGACACAGCTACCAAACACTAAGCAAACCAGAGAGAATAATTGTGAAAATACTACTAAACAAAATTAAACAATTCACGTCTTTGGGGATGTAACATGCTATCAAAAGTTCTATCTGTCTGCACATGCGTAAGTTAAAGACCACATATCTTTTTCCAGCATTTAACCTTTAAAAGTGCATTGCGTAATACTGAAAAGAACATTCCCATAAAATAACTGATCATAAAACTTAGAAGAAATGATGCAGCAGTGTTCATGTTCCACAGGGATGCAGACGGCGTACCTACCACGTTGGGGAAGAGGCGGAAGCCGTGATGTGGGCGGAAGCTGCGGCGTGGGCAGTTGTCGTCGTCATGGGCGGAAGCTGCGGCGTGGGCAGTTGTCGTCGTCATGGGCGGAAGCTGTGTGGCCGGTGGAAGGTTCGGATGCTGCAGTGGTAAGATATTTTTGCTGTATGATAAATCTGCTTATACTTGCTGACCTTAAACTTTTAAAATATCTGCATGTGTAACTAAAACATCCTTGTGCATACAAACACCTCAAGAGAACTGCTGCTGAGACTACGTTCACCTTGCAGGGGGTGAGGAGCTGCCGAGACAGAGCTGTGATGTCGCCAGGATTAGATGAGGGCGGGAGATGAAGCGTCAGCGTGGGGAACTGTGGAAGCTGTAAATGGTAAGATGTGTTTTAGTGTTATCTGACTCTAATTACATGTCTTGGTCAGTTAAATATCTGCACGACAGTGAAAATAAACAGCCATGTAGAAAAATAACTTGGATGTCTGTTACAAATACGATCATCTTTCAGGCGGATGCTGAGGATCGGTGCCGGAGTACAGACCTGAGACGCCGGGGCCTGTGTGGGCGTCGTCTGGCCTGTGGGGACGTCGTCGGAGCCTGTGGAAGCTGTGGTATTGCTGGCAGCTGCAATGATGAACAGTTTTGTTGACAGAGGTAATCTTGTTGGCATAATGGACTTGGTGCCTCTTCCTAAGTGATTTACTTGTCACTTTAATACTTTTATGTGAAAAACAGATATACTTACGGCATAACTGAAACTGTTAGTGTCATTAAGTACTTTGCAACAATTTCCTTAAGATATCATTGTCATAAGAGGCGGTAATGAAATAGACCAACAAGATTACCGCTCAGATTCCATGTCCAGTTATAGATGGTGAATAATTATGGGAAAAAATAGTTTATGTAGCAGATCAAATAACTCTGAAATAGCTTATCGGACTAGAGATCTGTCTCTTCACAGACACTGGTATTACAGGGAGGGATGTGTGAGCAGAAGTGCACTTACTGAGGTGGCCAGAACAGCAAGGAAGGTAATACGAGAGGAAGCCAGAGGACGAGATGAGCAAAGAATACAAGAAATTATGCCTATGACACAAGAGGTCGAAGATAAAATGAGTGGATAACTGAACCGGGATGCCAGAGCAGTGTTGGCATTTCATCACGCCAGGTACAGTTTAGTTATGGCTTTTGGTACAGGTATGGCATATGATTGATTATACTGTTTAATATAACGATTATACCGTTGCATACGTTGGTCAACAATTTAGTTTCGTCTCCAAAATGCTTACATGTCTCGGCCTTGAAATTTTTCTGAGTTAAATAAGATACAGTTTCAGTACAGTTATTAAAGAACTGGAAGTCCTCGCCATAAAGAGCATTTTCAACGTTCTTGGTCGTTAAATTGCAGTTATTTAGGAAGATTTTGCTTCAATCAAATTTCCACAGCTACCTTTAAACTAAATTGCTAGTTTCTTGAATTTGTAGTTTTTAATGTATTAGAACAAAGTTGGAATCCAGCTGACATAATGAATGGCTGCATCTGACATGCTTATTTTATGGAGACGATACATTAATTTTAGTTTGGCTCAAAATTGAATCTCCGTCTTGACTGATAAGTTGTAGCATAATTAACACAGAACTTTGTGCCAGTTACGAAAAAGTGCTATGCATGTGTAACACCGTAGTACTGTCGTAGTCTGTCTGTGAGCTACGTAATATGGCCGCCAAAAAAAAAAAAAAAATCCCAAATTGACGAATGAACTGTAGAAGTAAATAAGATACCTACTTGGCAGGTGGAGTGAAGGCTTACGATGCTGAAGAGAATCCGATGGTGCAGGGACACTGGTGATGCTGACTGTGACCGTGAGAGATGATGCTGACGGCGACCGTGGGAGGGACCACAACAATGAACCTCATCTGAAGGGAACATTAGGTAAGTACTCGTACTTTGCGAAACACTGCATTATACAATAAGACAATATAACAAAGGCAAAATATCTAGTACAGTAAGTGACAAAGCCAAAATAATGTAAACATATTTGACGATAAAATAAGTGTCTATATTTTCAACAGAGAGACAGTCAGAAATAACGAATACACTGTAGTAAGTCCTGCTAATTTTATATGGTGTTTACAGGAGGGAAATCATCCAGCTTGTACTACCTCAACACACTGCTCGGTGCCATTGATACCTCGTCTTGAATTTACCCCTCCGAGGATCGCTGCCTACCCAGAAGTATCCTCATCTTTCTTATCCGGTAATGTACGAGGACTTTGAACCTCACAATATTTTAGTTGACTTTACACCAATCAGTCGTTAGTCAGGATATAGTAAATTTAGTTCACGACTCGGTATACCTCCAAACACTCGGCCTTCAGTTAATCATATCTAGGCCTTGGTCACCCCTTAGTCGTCGTCAGTTCTGTCATAGGGTCGTATCATTTGAAAGAGCACCAAGGTGTAGACATGACCCATATTATTTACTTCTTGAGATGTAATGAATGCCTGGCTTTTTTGTATCGTAGCTGACTACACTATAATGTGAAATACAGGCTGATCACATGAATTAAAGGTGTTCCATAAATAACTCTATAACGTTATGGACTTGCTTACACCTTTGTGCTTTTTTTAATAACTCATATCGTTTGCCTCTCCTGTCAGTTGCTCAGCTTAGTTTTACCTCATCGCTGGCCCTTTATAAATTCAAATCCCGTCCCGTCCTTAGTATTTAATTAACGCTTTGTTAGACCCCCAGTCAAACACTGACAGGCCCAGTCACTGATTCTGCCTGTCAGTATCTTTAACCAACTGACTCACTGATCAGCAGTACGCATAGCCAGACTACATTCTAGTTGATCACGTTCACTCTAGTCAGTCCACACTCATTATCACTCCACCCTTACTGATTCAGCCCAAATCCACCAGTACTCCAAACCCTTACCGATTCACCTCACATCCTCCAGTACTCCAAACCCTTACTGCCTGTCAGTCTACAGCTTTAATCAGTCCACAGCCCTACTGACCCAGTCAGCTCACAGCCTTGCTGACCCAGTCAGCTCACAGCCTTGCTGACCCAGTCAGCTCACAGCCTTGCTGAACCAGGCAGCTCACAGCCCTACTGACCCAGTCAGCCCACAGCCCAGCTGACCCGTCTGCCTGTCCACACCCTAAGTTACTCCACATCAGTCGTTGTCAGTAGGTCAGTTGAAACAAAAACTTGACGTCAGTGAATCCACACCCACAACCACTCAGCCGTCGTACACATGGACAGTCCACACCTTCAAATATTCAGGTAGTCCACACCCACTATCACCACAAACACTTACTGATTCAGTTCACAGCCTCCAGCACTAAATGCCTTTACTGATTCAGTCCACAGCCTTGTAAACCCCTGTCAGTCCACAGCCTTTGTAAACCCCTGTCAGTCCACAGCCTTGTAAACCCCTGTCAGTCCACAGCCTTGTAAACCCCTGTCAGTCCACAGCCTTGTAAACCCCTGTCAGTCCACAGCCTTGTAAACCCCTGTCAGTCCACAGCCTTGTAAACCCCTGTCAGTCCACAGCCTTGTAAACCCCTGTCAGTCCACAGCCTTGTAAACCCCTGTCAGTCCACAGCCTTGTAAACCCCTGTCAGTCCACAGCCTTGTAAACCCCTGTCAGTCCACAGCCTTGTAAACCCCTGTCAGTCCACAGCCTTGTAAACCCCTGTCAGTCCACAGCCTTGTAAACCCCTGTCAGTCCACAGCCTTGTAAACCCCTGTCAGTCCACAGCCTTGTAAACCCCTGTCAGTCCACAGTCATGATCCGTCAGTCCAACCCCGTAGCCAGTCAAACTTCTAAATAAATTTCACTGTCAGTTGGTCAGGCAACGCCTAATGTCTGTCAGTCCACACCCTGTCAGTCCACACCCTGTCAGTCCACACCCTGTCACAGTCCTCACCCTGTCACAGTCCTCACCCTGTCACAGTCCTCACCCTGTCACAGTCTTCACCCTGTCAGTCTTCACCCTGTCACAGTCTTCACCCTGTCACAGTCCTCACCCTGTCACAGTCTTCACCCTGTCACTCAGTCCACACCCTAGCAACATTAGTCATCATCAGTCATCATCAGTTAGCATCAGTCAGCATCAGTCATTTGTCAATAGTCAGTCAGTCCAGCCAGTCCACAGTCCAATCGAGTCAGTGCACAGTCCATTAAAGTCTGTCCACAGTCCAGTAGTCAGTCTACAGTCCGATCGAGTCAGTCCACAGTCCGATACACTCAGTACACACTCCAATCCACTCAGTCCACAGTTCAAGCCACTCAGTCCACAGTTCAAGCCACTCAGTCCACAGTTCAAGCCACTCAGTCCACAGTTCAATCCACTCAATCCACACTCCAATCCACTCAGTCCACAGTCCAGTACACTCAGTCCACAGCCACAGTCCAGCTAGCCAGTTAGTTTACAATGCAATCCAGTCATTCCACACCCAGAGTCCCGTCCAGTCCACACCCTCAGTCCGATCAAGGCAGTCAGTCCACACCCACAGTCCACACCCACAGTCCACACCCATAGTCCACACCCATAGTCCACACCCACAGTCCACACCCACAACCCAGTCCATTCAGTTAGTCCACACCCACAGTCCAGTCCAGTCCGCACCCACAGTCCACACCCACAGCCCAGTCCATTCAGTTAGTCCACACCCACAGTCCACACCCACAGTCCACACCCTCAGTCCACACCCTCAGTCCACACCCCCAGCCCAGTCCAGTCCAGTCAGTCCACACCCCCAGTCCAGTCCAGTCAGTCCACACCCCCAGTCCAGTCCAGTCAGTCCACACCCCCAGTCCAGTCCAGTCAGTCCACACCCCCAGTCCAGTCCAGTCAGTCCATACCCCCAGTCCAGTCCAGTCAGTCCATACCCCCAGTCCAGTCCAGTCAGTCCATACCCCCAGTCCAGTCCAGTCAGTCCATACCCCCAGTCCAGTCCAGTCAGTCCATACCCCCAGTCCACTCCAGTCAGTCCATACCCCCAGTCCACTCCAGTCAGTCCATACCCCCAGTCCACTACAGTCAGTCCATACCCCCAGTCCACTACAGTCAGTCCATACCCCCAGTCCAGTCCAGTCAGTCCATACCCCCAGTCCAGTCGTGTCAGTAGGTCCACACCCACAGTCCAGTCCAGTCCACCCAGTCACTTAGTCCACACCCACAGTAGAGTTCAGTTCAGCTCACATCCACAGTCCAGTTCAGCTCACATCCACAGTCCAGTTCAGCTCACATCCACAGTCCAGTTCAGCTCACATCCACAGTCCAGTTCAGCTCACATCCACAGTCCAGTTCAGCTCACATCCACAGTCCAGTTCAGCTCACATCCACAGTCCAATCCCATTCAGTTCACATCCACAGCCCAGTTCAGTTCAGCTAATTCACACCCACCGTCCAGTCCAGTCCAGTTCAGTTCAGTTAATTCAGACCCACCGTCCGGTCCAATACACTCTCCATCCAGTCGTTTAAACCACACCCTCATTCCACACACTCAGTCCACACCCACAGTCAGTCAGTCCACATATTTAGCTGATTCAGGTAGACCACATCCTCAGTCTTCACTTCCTGTCAGTATTCGTTTTACCAGTCAGTCAGTCAGTACCTTTGTCAGTACAGGCCTAGTACTTGTATACGTTAACTGACTCATTATATTTACTGATTCAGTTGGTCCAGTTAAGCTTTACGTCCACGGAGAGAGAACTCTGTGAAATGTTTGATTATTTAAACCATGTATTGAATTGTTATTTTCAGCTTCCTACCCTCCACCTGCCACTTACCACCTGCCATCCACCTGCCACCTTCCACCTGCCACCTACCATCCACCTGCCACCTACCATCCACCTGCCACCTACCATCCACCTGCCACCCACCTGCCACCTACCATCCACCTGCCACCTACAGCCCTCCTGCCACCACCACCTACAGCCCTCCTGCCACCACCACCCACAACCCACCTGCCACCACCACCCACAACCCACCTGCCACCACCACCCACATGCCACCCACTACCTACCGCCCACATGCCACCCACCTGCCACCTGCCACCTGCCACCCACCACCTACCACCCACCTACCACCTACCACCCACCTACCACCTACCACCCACCTACCACCTACCACCTACCACCCACCCACCTACCACCACCCACCCACCTACCACCCACCCACCTACCACCCACCTACCACCACCCACCCACCTACCACCCCCCACCCACCTACCACCCACCTACCACCCATCTACCACCCACCTACCACCTACCACCCACCTACCACCCACCACCCACCTACCACCCACCTACCACCTACCACCCACCACCCACCTACCACCCACCACCCACCTACCACCTACCACCCACCCACCACCACCCACCCACCTACCACCACCCACCCACCTACCACCCACCTACCACCACCCACCCACCTACCACCCACCTACCACCACCCACCCACCTACCACCCACCTACCACCATGTATTGGGTGGCAGGTGGGTGGTGGGTGGCAGGTGGGTGGTGGGTGCAGGTGGGTGGCGGGTGGGTGGTGGGTGGCAGGTGGGTGGTGGGTGGCAGGTGGGTAGTGGGTGGCAGGTGGGTAGTGGGTGGCAGGTGGGTAGTGGGTGGCAGGTGGGTGGTGGGTGGCAGGCGAGTGGTGGCATGTGGGCTGCCTACAGTATACTGATGGTACCAAGTTTACACCCCGAGGCTGCCTACAGTATACTGATGGTACCAAGTTTACACCCCGAGGCTGCCTACAGTATACTGATGGTACCAAGTTTACACCCCGAGGCTGCCTAGAGTATACTGATGGTACCAAGTTTACACCCTGAGGCTGCCTAGAGTATACTGATGGTACCAAGTTTACACCCCGAGGCTGCCTACAGTATACTGATGGTACCAAGTTTACACCCCGAGGCTGCCTACAGTATACTGATGGCTATCTACCTACCAAGTTTACACCCCGAGGCTGCCTACAGTATACTGATGGTACCAAGTTTACACCCCGAGGCTGCCTACAGTATACTGATGGCTATCTACCTACCAAGTTTACACCCCGAGGCTGCCTACAGTATACTGATGGCTATCTACCTACCAAGGTTACACCCCGAGGCTACCTACAGTTTACTGATGACTGTCTACCTACCAAGGTTACACCCCGAGGCTGCCGTCTACCTACCAAGTGTCATGTCTTTACTACAAACCGTCTGGCCCATGGCCCTATTGAGGATTCTCGACGCGCTACACGTGGCGCGTGTCACGTGCCACGTGCACCGCGTGAGTGTGATGAAACCTGTCAAAAACAATCTTGAAGAATTGGGATGTCATATGGTGCACACCACGCAGTGATCGGCCCTGTGCTCGCTGAGAAATAAACTTGTCAAAAGCGTTACGGTTGGGTCGGGCCGCTCCTATGTGATAAAATACCACTGCTTGGCGAGACTCACCAAGGCTTCGCCCTTGCACGTAATTATTACTGTTCACCGTCGCTGTTGCTGTCACTGTTATGTCTGTCACTACATGAGATCCCATGGCTGTCTGTAATCGCCGGGTGGTAGCAAGAAAAAAAACAAAGAAAAAAGAAAGATAAGCATGAAAGAAAAACAGACTTATAATCATCACCACTGCTACAGTAACCACTAATTACCCCAGTAGCAGTCATTACTATAATCAGTATTATAATCACACAATATCACTACCAATCATCATCATAACCATATCCACTGCTAGTCATCACCAATTATCACTATTACTGTCATCATCACTATAATTTTCAATATAGGTGTCATTACTATAATCATTACTATAATCACCATCATTATCATTACTAATCACTATAATCACCATCACCACTGCTAGTCACCACTAAGCATCACCATCATCACTACTACAGTCATCACAATTATTTATCACTATACTCGCTACTATATTCACATAATCACCACCATAACCAATCTTCATATTCACCATCACCATAGCTACCACAAACCCCCAATCATCACCACTACCATCATGACTACAATCACTAATCACCATCATCATCACCATTACCATCACCACTACAATCGCTAGTCACCATCATCATCATCACCATTACTATCAAGACTACAATCACTAATCACCATCATCATCACCATTACTATTATCACTACAAACCTTAATCACCATCATCATCACCATTACTATCATAAATACAATCACTATTCACTATTACCATCACCACTACAATCGTTAATCACCATCATCATCACCATTACTATCAAGACTACAATCACTAATCACCATCACCATCATTACTATCATCGCTACAAACCTTAATCACCATCATCAACATTACTATCATTGCTACAATTACTAATCACCATCATCATCATTATTATCATGACTACAATCACTAGTCACCATCATCACCACTACCATCACCACTACAATCACTAGTAACCATCATCATCACCATTACCATCACAACTACACTCGCTAATGACCATCATCATCACCATTACCATCTCTACTACAATCACCATCATGATCACCACTACTATTCACCATCATCACAGCCCCTCAAGCAAAACAAACATGGCCTGATGCTTAAAACAAAACACAATTACATCAAGGTCTTTAAAAAAACACCTCAGTTGGGCAAGATGGCTACAAATCTGTTGATATAATTCGTGAAAAACACCACGACTCTCACTCCCAAAAAAACGGATTCCCCCAAAAAACAAAATAAGTCAGTTTTGCATACAGTCAAAACCACAACAATGGGTAACTGTAACAAAAAGCATAAGAGGAAGGGGGAGGAGATAGAGGTAAAAGGGGAGGAGACAACGGTGAAGGGGGAGGAGACAACGGGGGAGGGGGAGAAGACAGTGGTGAAGGGGCAGGAGGTGAAGGAGGAGGAGGGGAAGGAGGAGACCAAGCCGGGGGAGGAGAAACATGGGGAAGTGAAGAAAGAGAAGTGTAATATCTTGAAACGTTTATGTGTTTGGCTCAAAAAGGGAAAAAAGGAGAAGAGAAGGAAGGAGAAGCAGGAGGAGGAAAAGAAGGAGAGGAGGAAGGAGAAGAAACAGGAGGGGAGGAGGGCGAAAAAGGAGGAGGAGGAAAAGGAGGAGAGGAGGAAGGAGAAAAAGGAGGACGAAGAGGAAATGGAGGAGGTGAGGAAGGACCAGGAGCAGGAGGTGCGCGAGGAAAAGCAGGACGAGGAGGAGGAGGAGGAGGAGGTAGAGGAGGAGGAGGAGCAGGAGGAGGAGCAGGAGGAGGAGATGGAGGAGCAGGAGGAGGAGTTGGAGGAGGAGCAGGAGCAGGAGGAGGAGATGGAGGAGGAGGAGGAGGAGGAGGAGGAAGAGGAGGAGGAGGAGGAGGAGCAGGAGGGGGAGCAGGAGCAGGAGGAGATGGACATGCACAAGAAGGCAATTTGGAATCGTTTTAAAGGTTGGATGGGCCGGAAGTGGCGCAGGAAGACGATGAACAAGAAAAAGAAGATGGAGTTATTACAGCATAAGATCCAATGTCTGGAGAAGGAAAATGCTGATCTTCATAACAAAATTAGCCATATGAGGCCGCTCCTTCTCCAGATGCATTACCGCTTGTGGAGCTTGAAGGACCAGAACCATATACTGGCGTGCCTGATTGACGAGATGGGGCAGAGCATGGAGGACATGGAGGAAGCATGGGCCATGGATAGACTGGCGGTTCGCAACATGGCTAATCTCATTAACTTAATTACTCTGCGCAAAGATTCGTCGCTGTACCGCCGGTCGTTTATCAAGATTAGTACAACTGACGGTCAGGTGTACAAACTGGAGCGACTGGACTTCACAATTGTACATGTCCTGTCTACAATATACCTTACACAAAACTGAACAGCTTCGCCTCAAAAACAATGTTAGGAAAACAAGAGTTTAGCAGCCGTGTGAGATGGTTTGATGTGGTCAGCGATTGCCGCTAGATGTAGCACTGCCGGTCCACCCCGACCCCCCGCCAGTAACGGCTATCGGTACAATGGTGACTCCTTAATGGTGAAATGACACCTGGCCGGATGGTTGTGGCGTGGATAAGGCCAGGGGTCAGGGGTCAACAGCACTCAGGGGTGCGGTACAGGAGGCTAGCTTCCCTCTGCCCCTGCATGACGTGATGGGATGGACTTGTTTATCACTTACTTATTATTCTTATTCTTAATATTACCATACCTATATTGTACTGTTACCATTCCTATTATCATACTTATTGTACTGTTACCTTACCTATATTATACTGTTACCATACCTATATTGTACTGTTACCATACCTATATTGTACTGTTACCATACCTATATTGCACTGTTACCATACCTATATTGTACTGTTACCATACCTATATTGTAATGTTACCATACCTATATTGTACTATTACCATACCTATATTGTACTGTTACCATACCCATATTGTACTGTTACCATACCTATATTGTACTGTTACCATTCCTATTATCATACTTATTGTGCTGTTACCTTACCTATATTGTAATGTTACCATACCTATATTGTACTGTTACCATTCCTATTATCATACTTATTGTAGTTACCATACCTATATTGCACTGTTACCATTCCTATTATCATACTTATTGTAGTTACCATACCTATATTGTACTGTTACCACACTTATTGTACTGTTACCATACCTATATTGTACTGTTACCATACCTATATTGTACTGTTACCATATCTATATCTATATTGTACTGTATTCTTTATATTACCATACCTATATTGTACTGTTACCATACCTATATTGTACTGTTATCATATCTATATCTATTACTGTATTCTTTATATTACCATATCTATATTGTACTGTTGCCATACCTATACTGTACTGTAGTGTATGGGTATTCGTCTCAGTACCACAGCCAGCTACCTCAGCCAAGCAGCCGTAGTGGCATAGGTTAGGTTTGGTTGGGTTAGGTTGGACAGGCATATATACATAATTTTGCCAGGGAAACAAACTGAGCACATTTCCTAGAGAAACTTATAGTTAGTTTTGAAACGACCGGGCGAGCGTCGTTATTGGCTGAATGTTCCTGGTGATGACAAAAGAGGCATATAGAACTGAAATATGCGGCCGGGCCGGGTTGGGCCGCACGTGTGAGAAAATGACACTAACTGACTAGAGACTTGCGAGGGCTTCGACCTCGCTCGTAATAATAATAACTAGAGGCCCTCCCAGGGGGGGAGTCACACCAGCCGCGAGCCGATGTAGATCTAGTACGGCTCGGAATATGACCTTGATCTTGACCTATTGTACTTTCACCAATGTCGATATCGTTAGAGACAGAGAGAGAGGGAGAGAGAGATAGAGAGAGAGAGAGAGAGAGAGAGAGAGAGAGAACTGATGGACTCCGAGAACAAAATAAGTTAGTGAAGTGCAATTAGGGGGAGAATTAAATGTTACCGGGTATGATTTACGCCCTTGTGACCAAAATTTATTAATCTATCTGCTTATGACCATTTTCGTTTATTTCTGTATTATTTATCTGCTGTTGCAAGATGATTTAATTTGGATTTTTACACCCGCGCTTGCGAAGAGAGAGCGAGTGTTGTGTTGGTTTGTGTCTCCTGTCCTTCACCTTTCTCTCTCTCTCTCTCCCCATCTCTCAAACGTAAAATGCAATTACACATCCCCTCCTCTCTCATCCCCCTACCTTCTTTCTCCCCTCCCCTTCCCTCTCTCCTCTCCCCCCTCTCGAACCCCCCTCCCCCCACCAGGTGTCGTTACGGTGATTTTAATGATAATTACTACAGGTATAATTACAGGTGCACAAACACACAAACATATAAACACGACCACACAAACAAAAGCATACGATACTAACATGGGATCATTTCAAGGCGGCTGGTATTATTATTATTATTATTATTATTATTTTTATTATTATTACCAACCGTAATAGAGAAGCTGATATTTTGTGTGTGTTTGTGTGTGTGTGTGTGTGTGTGTGTGTGTGTGTGTGTGTGTGTGTGTGTGTGTGTGTGTGTCAGCACGATAACTTTGCAACCGCTCGAGGTATCATCAAAAAATATTACAGGTATGTAGTAGAGATGAAAAATTCCAACGATATCGTAATTGGTGAAAGTAGGTCAAGGTCATATTTCGAGCCGTACTACAGTAGATCTGTATCGGCTCGCGGCTGGTGTGATTCCCCCCTTGGGGGGGGGGCCTCTAGTTATTATTATTACGAGCGAGGTCGAAGCCCTCGCAAGTCTTCCATCAATTAGTGTTATTATCTCACATACGAGCGGCCCAACCCGGCCCGGCCGCATATTTCAGTTCTATATGCCTCTTTTGTCATCACCAGGAACATTCAGCCAATAACGACGCTCGCCCGGTTGTTTCAAAACTAACCATAGGTTTCTCTAGGAAATGTGCTCAGTGTGTTTCCCTGGCAAAATTATGTATATATGCCTGTCCAACCTAACCCAACCAAACCTAACCTATGCCACTACGGCTGCTTGGCTCAGGTAGCTGGCTGTGGTACTGAGACGAATACCCATACACTACAGTACAGTATAGGTATGGTAACAGTACAATATAGGTATGGTAACGATAATAAGTATGATAATAGGAATGGTAACAGTGCAATATAGGTATGGTAACAGTACAATATAGGTATGGTAACAGTACAATATAGGTATGGTAACTACAATAAGTATGATAATAGGAATGGTAACAGTACAATATAGGTATGGTAACATTACAATATAGGTAAGGTAACAGCACAATAAGTATGATAATAGGAATGGTAACAGTACAATATAGGTATGGTAACAGTACAATAAGTGTGGTAACAGTACAATATAGGTATGGTAACAGTACAATATAGGTATGGTAACTACAATAAGTATGATAATAGGAATGGTAACAGTACAATATAGGTATGGTAACAGTACAATATAGGTATGGTAACAGTACAATATACAGTAGGTATGGTAACAGTACAATATAGGTATGGTAACAGTACAAAAAGTATGGTAACATTACAATATAGGTATGGTAACAGTACAATAAGTAATCATTGATAATTGGAATGGTAACAGTACAATATAGGTATGGTAACAGTACAATAAGTATGGTAACATTACAATATAGGTATGGTAACAGTACAATAAGTAGGGTAACAGTACAATATGGGTATGGTAACAGTACAATATAGGTAAGGTAACAGTACAATAAGTATGATAATAGGAATGGTAACAGTACAATATAGGTATGGTAATATTAAGAATAAGAATAATAAGTAAGTGATAAACAAGTCCATCCCATCACGTCATGCAGGGGCAGAGGGAAGCTAGTCTCCTTTACCACACCCCTGAGTGCTGTTCACCCCTGACCCCTGGCCTTATTCATGCCACAACCAGCCGGCCAGGTGTCATTTCACCATTAACGAGTCACCATTGTACCGATAGTCGTTACTGGCGGGGGGTCGGGGTGGACCGTCAGTGCTACATCTAGCGGCAATCGCTGACCACATCAAACCATTTCACACGGCTGCTAAACTCTTGTTTTCCTAACATTGTTTTTGAGGCGATGCTGTTCAGTTTTGTGTAAGGTATATTGTAGACAGGACATGTACAATTGTGAAGTCCAGTCGCTCCACTTTATACACCTGACCGTCAGTTGTACTAATCTTGATAAACGACCGGCGGTACAGCGACGAATCTTTGCGCAGAGTAATTAAGTTAATGAGATTAGCCATGTTGCGAACCGCCAGTCTATCCATGGCCCATGCTTCCTCCATGTCCTCCATTGTATGCCCCATCTCGTCAATCAGGCACGCCAGTATATGGTTCTGGTCCTTCAAGCTCCACAAGCGGTAATGCATCTGGAGAAGGAGCGGCCTCATATGGCTAATTTTGTTATGAAGATCAGCATTTTCCTTCTCCAGACATTGGATCTTATGCTGTAATAACTCCAACTTCTTTTTCTTGTTCATCGTCTTCCTGCGCCACTTCCGGCCCAGCCAGCCTTTAAAACGATTCCAAATTGCCTTCTTGTGCATGTCCATCTCCTCCTGTTCCTACTCCTCCTCCTCCTCCTGCTCCTCTTCCTCATCCTCCTGCTCCTGCTCCTCTTCCTCCTCCTCTTGCTCCTGCTCCTCCTCCTCCCCCATCTCCTGCTCCTGCTCCTCCTCCTCCTCCTCTTTCTCCTCCTCGTCCTGCTTCTCCTCGTCCTTCCTCCCCTCCTCCTTTTCCTCTTCCTCCTCCTTTTTCTCCTTCCTCCTCTCCTCCTTTTCCTCCTCCTCCTCCTTTTTCTCCTTCCTCCTCTCCTCCTTTTCCTCCTCCTCCTTCTCCTTTTTCGCCCTCCTCCCCTCCTGTTTCTCCTCCTTCCTCCTCTTCTCCTTTTTCCCCTTTTTGAACCAAGCAGATAAACGTTTCAAGATATTACACTTCGCTCTCTTCACTTCCCCATGTTTCTCCTCCCCCGTCTTCGTCTCCTCCTACCTCTCCTCCCCCTCCACCGTTGTATCCTCCCCCTCCACCGTTGTCTCCTCCCCCTTCACCGTTGTCTCCTCCCCTTTTACCTCTATCTCCTCCCCCTTCACCAGTGTATCCTCCCCTTTTACCTCTATCTCCTCCCCCTTCCTCTTATGCTTTTTGTTACAGTTACCCATTGTTGTGGTTTTGTCTGTATCCAAAACTGACTTATTATGTTTTTGGGGGAATCCGTTTTTTTGGGAGTGAGAGTCGTGGTGTTTTTCACGAATTATATCAACAGATTTGTAGCCATCTTGCCCAACTGAGGTGTTTTTTTAAAGACCTTGAAGTTATTCTGTGTTTTGTTTTAAGCATCAGGCCATGTTTGTTTTGCTTGAGGGGCTGTGATGAGGGTGAATAGTAATGGTGATGATGATGGTGATTGTAGTAGTGATGGTAATGATGATGGTGATTAGCGATTGTAGTGGTGATGGTAATGGTGATGATGATGGTCATTAGCGAGTGTAGTTGTGATGGTAATGGTGATGATGATGGTTACTAGTGATTGTAGTGGTGATGATGGTGACTAGTGATTGTAGTCATGATAATAATGATGATGATGGTGATTAGTGATTGTAGTAATGATAGTAATGGTGATGATGGTGATTAAGGTTTGTAGCGATGATAGTAATGATGATGATGATGGTGATTAGTGATTGTAGTCTTGATAGTAATGGTGATGGTAATGGTGATGATGATGGTGATTAACGATTGTAGTGGTGATGGTAATAGTGAATAGTGATTGTATTTATGATAGTAATGGTGATGATGATGGTGATTAAGGTTTGTAGTGATAATAGTAATGGTGATGATGATGGTGATTAGTGATTGTAGTCTTGATAGTAATGGTGATGATGATGATGGTGACTAGCGATTGTAGTGGTGATGGTAATGGTGATGATGATGGTGATTAGTGATTGTAGTCATGATGGTAGTGGTGATGATTGGGGGTTTGTGGTAGCTATGGTGATGGTGAATATGAAGATTGGTTATGGTGGTGATTATGTGAATATAGTAGCGAGTATAGTGATAAATAATTGTGATGACTGTAGTAGTGATGATGGTGATGCTTAGTGGTGACTAGCAGTGGTGATGGTGATTATAGTGATTAGTAATGATAATGATGGTGATTATAGTAATGATTATAGTAATGACACCTATATTGAAAATTATAGTGATGATGACAGTAATAGTGATAATTGGTGATGACTAGCAGTGGATATGGTTATGATGATGATTGGTAGTGATATTGTGTGATTATAATACTGATTATAGTAATGACTGCTACTGGGGTAATTAGTGGTTACTGTAGCAGTGGTGATGATTATAAGTCTGTTTTTCTTTCATGCTTATCTTTCTTTTTTCTTTGTTTTTTTTCTTGCTACCACCCGGCGATTACAGACAGCCATGGGATCTCATGTAGTGACAGACATAACAGTGACAGCAACAGCGACGGTGAACAGTAATAATTACGTGCAAGGGCGAAGCCTTGGTGAGTCTCGCCAAGCAGTGGTATTTTATCACATAGGAGCGGCCCGACCCAACCGTAACGCTTTTGACAAGTTTATTTCTCAGCGAGCACAGGGCCGATCACTGCGTGGTGTGCACCATATGACATCCCAATTCTTCAAGATTGTTTTTGACAGGTTTCATCACACTCACGCGGTGCACGTGGCACGTGACACGCGCCACGTGTAGCGCGTCGAGAATCCTCAATAGGGCCATGGGCCAGACGGTTTGTGGTAAAGACATGACACTTGGTAGGTAGACAGCCATCAGTAAACTGTAGGCAGCCTCGGGGTGTAACCTTGGTAGGTAGACAGTCATCAGTAAACTGTAGGTAGCCTCGGGGTGTAACCTTGGTAGGTAGATAGCCATCAGTATACTGTAGGCAGCCTCGGGGTGTAAACTTGGTACCATCAGTATACTGTAGGCAGCCTCGGGGTGTAAACTTGGTAGGTAGATAGCCATCAGTATACTGTAGGCAGCCTCGGGGTGTAAACTTGGTACCATCAGTATACTGTAGGCAGCCTCGGGGTGTAAACTTGGTACCATCAGTATACTGTAGGCAGCCTCGGGGTGTAAACTTGGTACCATCAGTATACTCTAGGCAGCCTCAGGGTGTAAACTTGGTACCATCAGTATACTCTAGGCAGCCTCGGGGTGTAAGGCCACATTCCAATGCTTTAGGATGTAAATGGCTTGGCTCGTACCTCACCGATAAAGGCGTTTCACGGGTCGCTATCACCATCATCTCAATATCCATCACGTCACTCACTAAAAACCTTTTCACCACAATCACCATTAACTTTCACCATTAGTCATCACTACAATCATTACTACAATCTTCACCATGTCATCACCATAATCATTACTATCATCATAATCATCACAATTATTTATAATCATCATCACTGCTACAGTCACCACTAATCACCATCACTGGGTGTAATTACTATAATCATTACTATCATCACACAATTAATATCACTACCAATCATCATCATAACCATATCCACTGCTAGTCATCACCAATTATCACTATTACTGTCATCATCACTATAATTTTCAATATAGGTGTCATTACTATAATCATTACTATAATCACCATCATTATCATTACTAATCACTATAATCACCATCACCACTGCTAGTCACCACTAAGCATCACCATCATCACTACTACAGTCATCACAATTATTTATCACTATACTCGCTACTATATTCACATAATCACCACCATAACCAATCTTCATATTCACCATCACCATAGCTACCACAAACCCCCAATCATCACCACTACCATCATGACTACAATCACTAATCACCATCATCATCACCATTACCATCACCACTACAATCGCTAGTCACCATCATCATCATCACCATTACTATCAAGACTACAATCACTAATCACCATCATCATCACCATTACTATTATCACTACAAACCTTAATCACCATCATCATCACCATTACTATCATAAATACAATCACTATTCACTATTACCATCACCACTACAATCGTTAATCACCATCATCATCACCATTACCATCACCATTACTATCAAGACTACAATCACTAATCACCATCACCATCATTACTATCATCGCTACAAACCTTAATCACCATCATCAACATTACTATCATTACTACAATCACTAATCACCATCATCATCATTATTATCATGACTACAATCACTAGTCACCATCATCACCATTACCATCACCACTACAATCACTAGTAACCATCATCATCACCATTACCATCACAACTACACTCGCTAATGACCATCATCATCACCATTACCATCACCACTACAATCGCTAATCACCATCATCATTACCATCACTACTACAATCACCATCATCATCACCATTACTATTCACCCTCATCACAGCCCCTCAAGCAAAACAAACATGGCCTGATGCTTAAAACAAAACACAGAATAACTTCAAGGTCTTTAAAAAAACACCTCAGTTGGGCAAGATGGCTACAAATCTGTTGATATAATTCGTGAAAAACACCACGACTCTCACTCCCAAAAAAACGGATTCCCCCAAAAAACATAATAAGTCAGTTTTGCATACAGACAAAACCACAACAATGGGTAACTGTAACAAAAAGCATAAGAGGAAGGGGGAGGAGATAGAGGTAAAAGGGGAGGATACACTGGTGAAGGGGGAGGAGATAGAGGTAAAAGGGGAGGAGACAACGGTGAAGGGGGAGGAGACAACGGGGAAGGGGGAGGAGAGAGTGGTGAAGGGGGAGGAGGTGAAGGAGGAGGAGGGGAAGGAGGAGACCAAGCCGGGGGAGGAGAAACATGGGGAAGTGAACAAAGCGAAGTGTAATATCTTGAAACGTTTATCTGCTTGGTTCAAAAAGGGAAAAAAGGAGAAGAGAAGGAAGGAGAAGGAGGAGGAGGAAAAGGAGGAGAGGAGGAAGGAGAAGAAACAGGAGGGGAGGAGGGTGAAAAAGGAGGAGGAGGAAAAGGAGGACAGGAGGAAGGAGAAAAAGGAGGAGGAGGAGGAGGAGAGGAAGAAGGAGAAAAGGAGCAGGAGGTGCGCGAGGAGAAGCAGGACGAGGAGGAGGAGGTAGAGGAGGAGGAGGAGCAGGAGGAGGAGATGGAGGAGGAGCAGGAGGAGGAGATGGAGGAGCAGGAGGAGGAGTTGGAGGAGGAGCAGGAGCAGGAGGAGGAGATGGAGGAGGAGGAGGAGGAGGAGGAGGAGGAGGAGGAAGAGGAGCAGGAGGAGGAGGAGGAGGAGGAGGAAGAGGAGGAGGAGGAGGAGCAGGAGCAGGAGATGGACATGCACAAGAAGGCAATTTGGAATCGTTTTAAAGGCTGGCTGGGCCGGAAGTGGCGCAGGAAGACGATGAACAAGAAAAAGAAGTTGGAGTTATTACAGCATAAGATCCAATGTCTGGAGAAGGAAAATGCTGATCTTCATAACAAAATTAGCCATATGAGGCCGCTCCTTCTCCAGATGCATTACCGCTTGTGGAGCTTGAAGGACCAGAACCATATACTGGCGTGCCTGATTGACGAGATGGGGCAGAGCATGGAGGACATGGAGGAAGCATGGGCCATGGATAGACTGGCGGTTCGCAACATGGCTAATCTCATTAACTTAATTACTCTGCGCAAAGATTCGTCGCTGTACCGCCGGTCGTTTATCAAGATTAGTACAACTGACGGTCAGGTGTACAAACTGGAGCGACTGGACTTCACAATTGTACATGTCCTGCCTACAATATACCTTACACAAAACTGAACAGCTTCGCCTCAAAAACAATGTTAGGAAAACAATAGTTTAGCAGCCGTGTGAAATGGTTTGATGTGGTCAGCGATTGCCGCTAGATGTAGCACTGCCGGTCCACCCCGACCCCCCGCCAGTAACGGCTATCGGTACAATGGTGACTCGTTAATGGTGAAATGACACCTGGCCGGATGGTTGTGGCGTGGATAAGGCCAGGGGTCAGGGGTCAACAGCACTCAGGGGTGCGGTACAGGAGGCTAGCTTCCCTCTGCCCCTGCATGACGTGATGGGATGGACTTGTTTATCACTTACTTATTATTCTTATTCTTAATATTACCATACCTATATTGTACTGTTACCATTCCTATTATACTTATTGTACTGTTACCTTACCTATATTGTACTGTTACCATACCTATATTGTACTGTTACCATACCTATATTGTACTGTTACCATTCCTATTATCATACTTATTGTACTGTTACCTTACCTATATTGTAATGTTACCATACTTATTGTACTGTTACCATACCTATATTGTACTGTTACCATACCTATTGTTACCATACTTATTGTACTGCTACCATACCTATATTGTACTGCTACCATACCTATATTGTACTGTTACCATACCTATATTGTACTGTTACCATACCTATATTGTACTGTTACCATTCCTATTATCATACTTATTGTACTGTTACCTTACCTATATTGTACTGTTACCATACCTATATTGTACTGTTACCATATCTATATTGTACTGTTACCATATCTATATCTCTATTGTACTGTTACCATTCCTATTATCATACTTATTGTACTGTTACCTTACCTATATTGTAATGTTACCATACTTATTGTACTGTTACCATACCTATATTGTACTGTTACCATACCTATTGTTACCATACTTATTGTACTGTTACCTTACCTATATTGTACTGTTACCATACCTATATTGTACTGTTACCATATCTATATTGTGCTGTTACCATACCTATTGATACCATACTTATTGTACTGTTACCATACTTATATTATACTGTACTGTACCGGTACCTATATTTACTGTTACTTATTATTCTTATTCTTAATATTACCATATCTATATTGTACTGTTACCATACCTATTATCATTCTTATTGTACTGTTACCATACCTATTATCATTCTTATTGTACTGTTACCATACCTATATTGTACTGTTACCATACCTATATTGTGCTGTTACCATACCTATTATCATTCTTATTGTACTGTTACCATACTTATTGTACTGTTACCATACCTACAGTATATTGTACTGTTACCATACCTATATTGTACTGTTACCATACCTACTGTTACCATACTTATTGTACTGTTACCATACCTATATTGTACTGTACTGTACCCGGTACCTATATTTACTCTTACTTATTATTACTATTCATAACATTACCATATCTATGTACTGTACTCTTTGCTGTGAGGTGTTGTGAACAGCGCTGGGAGATTTCTGATTCTGAGGGTCAAATCGAGGCAATGACACTTAAATAAACCTTAATTTACTTACAAACACATACACTTAAATAAACCTTTACTTACAAATACCTACAAACACGTCTCAGAATTAGGTTCTTTTTCCCTGTAAAACAAATAACTCAGTGTCAAATGGCCACCCTTTGCGGGATTGTGGTGTCTGGCAATAGATAGATAGATAGATAGATAATAATCAGGTGCACTGGGTGACACTTCTAACCCAACCAAAATCACTTGCGAGCACTCCTGACCTTTGGTTCCTTCTTCCTTGCATAAAAAAAAAAAAATTAAAAACCTACTCAATCACAACAGGCGGTGGCCGAATCAGCAGAGAGGTGGCCTGCAGTCTGAATGGACCCAGGTTCGAATCGACGCTGGGGCAGGGAACAGTTTAAGGAATTGAATGTCATTAAAACAGACTTGACTGATCTACCACAAGACCCGCCGACATGTCATAAAAATACCCCCACCAATACCAATATACCAGTCCTGTATGAGGCAGCCCTAGCATGTGTTCAATATGGACGGTGGGTGTTAGCGCCGAAGTGGTGACATGTAGAGGTGTATGGATGCAAGAGAGCTACTGGGTCTTGGTAACTAAGAGGTCTATGCACAGAGTTGGACACACACACACACAAAAAAAAATAGGATACTAAATGAGACTACCACTACAACTATCACAACAATTACCATCCTCACTACAACTAGGACAAAACATCACTTCCTTTATAACTACAACCACCAAAACTACCATGACATCAACACCAACTACCACCATCCCCACCACAACCAACCACCATCCCCATCCCCACCACAACCACAACTACCACCATTCCCACCACAACCACAACCACCTCCACCAAAACCAAACCTACCACCATCCCCACCACAACCACAACTACCACCATCCCCACCACAACCACAACTACCACCATCCCCACCACAACTACCACATAACATCACTTCCTTTAATTTAACGCTCTGGGCGGAAGGGTGGAAAGGTCAGGAAGGGAAGGGGAGAGAATGGATGAGAGGAGGAAGAGAAAAGTTAAAGGAAGGGAAGAGGAGAGGAGAGATGAGGAGGGAAGACAAGAGAAGACAAGACAAGACATGACAAGAGATGAGAAGAGAAGAGGAGAGAAGAAGAGAAGAGAAGGGAAGGGAAGAGAGAAGAGGAGAGGACGGAGGAGAAGGGAAGAAAAGAGAGGAGGGAGAGGGAAAGAAAGGGAGGGGAAAACATCAGAATAAAGGTTAAAGGGAAAGAGAGGAAGAGGAAAAGAAAGGATGGGGAGATGAGAGAGGATGAGAAAAGAAGAGGAGAGAAGAGAAGAGGTGGGGAGGGGAGGGGAGACGAGGGAAAGGTAGGGGAGGGGAGGGGAGACGAGGGAAAGGTAGGGGAGGGGAGGGGAGACGAGGGAAAGGTAGGGGAGGGGAGGGGAGACGAGGGAAAGGTAGGGGAGGGGAGGGGAGACAAGGGAAAGGTAGGGGAGGGGAGGGGAGACGAGGGAAAGGTAGGGGAGGGGAGGGGAGACGAGGGAAAGGTAGGGGAGGGGAGGGGAGACGAGGGAAAGGTAGGGGAGGGGAGGGGAGACAAGGGAAAGGTAGGGGAGGGGAGGGGAGACAAGGGAAAGGTAGGGAAGGGGAGGGGAGACAAGGGAAAGGTAGGGAAGGGGAGGGGAGACGAGGGAAAGGTAGGGGAGGGATGGAAAGAGATGGGAAGGAAAGATATACTAAACTTGAAGCAGCAGGAAAGGAAGGGGAAAGAGGGAAGAGAAAACGAACAGGAAAAAAGATGAGAGGGGAAAGAAGAGGTGAATAGGAAAACAAAAAAAACAGACCAGGAAAGGAAGGGAAAAGAAAAGGGAGAGGGACAGGTGAAAGGCAAGAAAATGAAAGAAAAAGAAACTAACAAAAAAGTGAAAGAAAGAAAGAAGAGGGGGAATGGAGAGGGAATGAGGTAAAAAAAAAAAAAAGAGGCAGGAAAAGGAGAGAGAAGGAAAAAGGGAAAAAAACGAACGATAAAGAAGGAAAATGAAGAGGCAGGAAAAGTAAAGAGAAAGGTAGAGAAGGTGAAGAGGAAAGAGAAAGGAAAGGTCAAGGAATGGGGCAGGGAAAGGTCAAGGAAAGGGGCAGGGAAAGGTCAAGGAAACGGGCAGGAAAAGGTCAAGGAAACGGGCAGGAAAAGGTCAAGGAAAGGGGCAGGAAAAGGTCAAGGAAACGGGTAGGGAAAGGTCAAGGAAAGGGGCAGGGAAAGGTCAAGGAAACGGGCAGGAAAAGGTCAAGGAAACGGGTAGGGAAAGGTCAAGGAAAGGGGCAGGAAAAGGTCAAGGAAACGGGCAGGAAAAGGTCAAGGAAACGGGTAGGGAAAGGTCAAGGAAAGGGGCAGGGAAAGGTCAAGGAAACGGGTAGGGAAAGGTCAAGGAAAGGGGCAGGAAAAGGTCAAGGAAAGGGGCAGGAAAAGGTCAAGGAAAGGGACAGGGAAAGGTCAAGGAAAGGGGCAGGGAAAGGTCAAGGAAAGGGGCAGGGAAATGTCAAGGAAAGAGGTAAGAAAAGGTCAAGGAATGGGGTAAGGAAAGGTCAAGGAATGGGGTAAGGAAAGGTCAAGGCAAGGGGTAAAAAAGGTCAAGGCAAGGGGTAAGAAAAGGTCAAGGAAAGAGGTAAGAAAAGGTCAAGGAAATAGGTAAGAAAAGGTCAAGGAAAGGGGTAGGAAAAGGTCAAGGAAAGGGGTAAGAAAAGGTCAAGGAAAGGGGTAAGAAAAGGTCAAGGAAAGGGGTAAGAAAAGGTCAAGGAAAGGGGCAGGAAAAGGTCAAGGAAAGGGGCAGGAAAAGGTCAAGGAAAGGGGCAGGAAAAGGTCAAGGAAAGGGGCAAGAAAAGGTCAAGGAAAGGGTCAGAAAAAGGAAAAGAAACAGGAAAGACAAGGGAAAATGAAACAGGTAGCGTAACAGGGAGGGTGATGGGACAGGGGCTGGCTGGGAAGGAGCGGGAAAGGGTTAGGAAAATATCAGGGAAGGTGCAGGAAAAGGTCAAGGGAAGGGACAGGAAAAGGAAATGAAAAATGAAAAGACAAGGGAAAAAGAGAGAAAGAGGCACCGTGATGGGAAGGGACAGGAAAAGGAAAAGGAAAGACAAGGGAAAAAGAGAGAGAGAGAGGCAGCGTGATGGGAAGGGACAGGAAAAGGAAAAGGAAAAACAAGGGAAAGAGAGAGAGAGAGGCAGTGTGATGGGAAGAGACAGGAAAGGGAAAAGAAAAAGGAAAGACAAGGGAAAGAGACAAAGCATAATAGGAAGGGACAGGAAAGGGAAGAGAAAAAGGAAAAACAAGGGAAAAAGAGAGAGAAAGGCAAGGAAAGGGAAAAGAAAAAGGAAAGACATGGGAAAGAGACAGAAAGCGTGATGGGAAGAGACAGGAAAAGGAAAAGGAAAGACAAGGGAAAGAGAGAGAGAGGCAGCGTGTCGGGGAGGCTGCAGGGACAGGGGCAGGGCGGCTGTGACACAAGTAATGCATAGTAATGAATACATTGCCTTCCTAATCTCTCCCTCTTTGGCTCTACTCTCTCTCTCCCTCCACCACGCTCTCTCTCCGCTCCTCTCTCCCTCCACTTAGCTATCTCTCCCTCTTTGGGCCCTCCTCTCTCTCTCTCCCTCCACTTAACTATCTCTCCGCCGCCCTTTTGTCTCTCCCTCTTTGGTGCCTCTTTCCCTCCACCTCCCTATCTCTCTGCCTCCCTCCTGTCTCTCCCTCTTTGTGGCTCCTCCTTTCCTCCACCTCCCTATCTCTCCCTCTTTATGTCTTGCCATCTCTTCTCTTCCTTCTTATCGTTCCTCATTGGCACTCCATTTACAGGTAAGAGTCTGTGAAGTCATCAAAACAGGTGTATGTTAAGGGAAATATATTAAAAAAAAAAAAAAAAAAGTGTGTGAATATTGTAGGTCTGTAAGATGGAGCCAGGATTCCGGTGGATGCAAAGAGCTGTGAATGAGTGTGCGGCCCACTCACTAGGCATGATGCTGAGAATTATCCCTCTTTTGTACTTTCCCTTCCTTGTTTCTGGATGAGGGAGTGAAGTGAGTGGGGTGAGGAAGGGATGGGGATGAAAGGAAAGAGGGAGGAAAGAGAGAGGGGGAAGAGGGGGTGAGAGGAGAGAGAGGGGGTGAGAGTGAGGACAGGGAAAGAGTGAACGGTGTACAAGACAGGTGAAAGAATGAAGGAAATGAGAGGGATGAAGGAGTGAAAGGAGATGAAAGAAGGGGTGATAGAACGAAAGAGGTGAGAAAGGAGATGCAAACCGGACGCGGAAGGAATGAGTGGGATGTGAGTGGGGTGAGACGGGAGTAAGGGATCTGTTTGTCCCTCTCAGTCACCCCCTGTCACGCCTGTCCGTTCGTCTGACAGCCAACAATGACGGATGAAAGGGGGTCCGGTTGCCTACGGGACTCCCCCACCCCGTAGCAAAATGGACCCTTCCTATTGGTACAGTACTCCCCCACCCCTAGGCAAAATGGACCCTTCCCCTAATGGCGGTGAGAGGAGGCTGCCTTACTTATGGGTTTAAGTATTGATTTATTGGTGTATATCTTTATTGTTTTGTTTATCGATTTATATTTATTACTATAATTTAATGATTGATTTAATTTTACTATTTTTATTATTTATTTTCGTATTTGCTGACTCTTCTGTTTATATACGGAAATGACTGATTGGTTGTGGATTGAAAAACATTCCATGGTTCAAGTTTACTGTGTGTGTGTGTGTGTGTGTGTGTGTGTGTGTGTGTGTGTGTGTGTGTGTGTGTGTGTGTGTGTAAATGATAGACAAGTATTTCCTGGTTACTGGTGATAAATGAATGTGTGTGTGTGTGTGTGTGTGTGTGTGTGTGTGTGTGTGTGTGTGTGTGTGTGTGTGTGTGTGTGTGTGTTAATTTTTATGCAAGTAATAGACAAGCAACTTCCTGGTTGTAAGTTGCCATTAAATTTCTCAAGAAAGACTTTTAACGAAATATAAAATCATTTCACTATTCCCTGACCAAATTGGGATCGAACTTCCGCTCTTTCAGACAGCGGATCGCACCTCTAACCACCTGACCACAAACAAATCAACCCATAAAAAAAATAAAAAATCCAAAATGAAAAAAGTTCCTAAATAAAAAAAAAAAAAATCCAACAAAAATTAAAATCCAAAATAGTCAAAAAAAAAAATCCAAAACCCAAAACATTCCAAAATCAAAAATATAAAAAAATATAAAAAAAAAAAATCCAAAATCAAAATAATTCCAAAATCCAAAAAACTCCCCCCAAAAAATCCAAAATCAAAAATATTTAGCAAAACTTTTTAATTTCGTTTTTCCGCTCATCCGTACACAGATCAACTTTTTTTCTTTTTTTTTAAATATCCGCGGCCATTATAAAAATTGTACAGGGTCAGACAGCACGTCGAAATCCGTAAAATTCGCAAATACGAGTTGGTGATGAAAAGTATATTGGTTTTACAGGGTGGCAAATTCAGTTATGCAATTGCAACTGCATGATCCCTTTATATTTGCAACATGTCATTATTTTGCAATCTGTGGCCTCTCTCTCTCTCTCTCTCTCTCTCTCTCTCTCTCTCTCTCTCCAGTAGTTGCTTGTAATTTGATTCACTTACCCCCACTCACTCACTCACCCGTACTCACCCCCACTCACCCACTTACCCCCACTCTCTCATTCACTCACCCCCACTCACTCATTCACTTACCCCCCACTCCTTCAGTTTCTCATCCCCCCACTCCCCACTCACCCCACTCAGCCGGCCATTTATCCCTGTTATCTGTTCGCCTTATCTCACCCATCCATCTCCACCCACTCAAGTTGTCACTCACCCCACTCACCAGACATCCATCCCCCTCACCCCTCATCCAGCCACTGCTAATAACCCCCTCTCACACCCCCACTCATTTCTTACCTACCTCTCCCTTACCACGCCACTCTCGCTCACCCCACTCCCCCTCTCACCCCACTCCCTCGGGAATGCAGACAGAGGGGGAGGTGAGGGTGCAGTGGGAGTGTGTGGGGGGTAAAGTCAGGGGTCAGCGCCCCCTCTCGTATACTCAAATTCCTATAAATCCCACCCAATCCCAACTAATCCCTACTAATCCTACCCAATCTCCACAAATCCCACCCAATCCTTTTTAATCCCACCTAATCCCTCCCCTCTGCTTAGACTCAACCCCTTCAGAGCGATGGCGTATTCTAAACATATTCTATTAAGCGACTTATTTTCACTACTAGGCAACTCCCCGCGGTGGCCCAGTGGTAAGGGTCGCTGCCTAGGAAAGTGACGGTCCGAAGATACAAGATATGGATTACTAACTTGCTTGTGTACTTACTTAATTACTTGCTTATTCATTTACTTATTTCCTCACTTATTTTACTTATTTGTTTATTTACGCACTTACCGTACTTACTTATTTACGTATTTTTACTTATTATACTTATTATACTTATTTCCTTACTTTTTGGAGGAAGGGCTGATGTGGTCTTCTCTTGTCTCTTGTTCTGTCTGGAATAAGAAATAAATGTTACTTCTCTCTATACATGTGAAGAATGTTTTTAAAAATTGTTATGCCTCCTCTACTTCCTTAATAATAATAATAATAATAATAATAATAATAATAATACCGGTAATACTACTACTACTACTAATAATAATAATAATAGTAATAATAATAATAATAGTTGTAGTAGTAGTAGTAAATTAAATAGGGAAAAAATATACTCTTTCCATACTTCTCGCTCTTCCTAAAATAGTAGTAGTAGTAGTAGTAATAGTAGTAGTAGTGGTGGTAGTAGTAGTAGTAGTAGTAGTAGTAGTAATAATAATAATAATAATAATAATAATAATAATAGTAATAATAATAAAAATAAATATAGATTGTAAATGCATCACGAGGAAAAATGTACACGTCCCTAGCTCTTCCTAAAATAATAATAACAATAATAATAATAATAATAATAATAAATTTTAGCAAGAAGAAAAACACTCCCCATGCCACTTGTACCAAAAACAATATATAAAAAAACTAAAGAAAAGAACTACTGAATCTGTCCATCTTTCTCTCTCTCTCTCTCTCAAAAAAAAAAAAAAAAAAAAAGTAGAATCTTGCCATCTTTTGTTCCTAAAAAATCTTACTCTTTACAGGTCTCTCTCTCTCTCTCTCTCACACTCTCTCTCTCTCTCACACTCTCTCTCTCTCTCACTCTCTCTCTCTCTCATATTAGTCCATATTCTCTTTTTTGTCCATCTTTTTCCACGTTACCTCGCTCTCTCTCTCTCTAAATCCTCTTTTCCTCCTTCACTTCTTACTTCGCTCTTCCCTCCCTCCTTTTTTATCTACTGCAGCGTTCCTCCACCTCCTCCTCCTCCTCTCTCTCTCTCTCTCCAGTGTTGCGTGCGGATGTGGGCTGGACCGCAGAGCTGGACCGCCAATTATCTCAGCTCTATTACAGACCTTGTGGACCAGCGATGTGGAGGAGTTATAGCCTGCGTGAAAGGTGGAGGGCTGGAGTGGATTGGGGTGGAGTGAGGGTGGAAGGGGTGAGTGGGTGGTGTGGGTATTTGGGGGTGAGTGGGTGGAGGGCTGCGATGGGAGGGGTGGGTGGGTTGTGTGGGTATGTGAGGGGTGGGAAAGGTGGAGTGGGGGTGGAAGGATTGCAGTGCTGGGGTGGACTGGGTGGGTGGGTGGGTGTGCTGTGGGGAAGAGAAAGGTGGAATGGGGGTGGGGTGCGTGTGGGTGTGAGAAGGTGGGTGGTGTGGGTATGTGAGGGTGGAAGAGGTGGAGTGTTGCAGTGGACTTGGTGGGGTGTGGTGGGGTGGGGTGGGGTGTGGTGTGGTGTGGTGTAGGTATATGGGGGTGAGAAAGATGAAGTGTTGCAAGGGGATTCGGTGGATTGGTAGGGGTGGTGGTGGGGGTGATAGTGAGGGTGGAGTGAGAGTGTGAAAGTGGAGTGCTAGAGTGGATTGGGTGGGGTGGGTGGCCGTGGTCAGGGTGGATGAGATGAAGGCGAGGAGGAATGAGGGATGGAATGGGATAGGACAGTGGACAGACTGGGATGGAATGAGTGGAGTGAGAGTGGAATGATAAGGGTAAGATGAATGTAGAGTGTTGGAGTGGATTTAGTCAGTGGATCGTGTGTAGGTGTGGAGTGGATGGTTGGGGAGGGTGGGGAGGGATGATGAAAGGAAGTGAGTGGGGTGAGATAGTGGGGGTGTTGTGGGTAGGGTGAAGCTGGGGTTTTGGTGGGGTTCTGGTGGGGTTTGTGGGGTGAGTAATTTTGTTGACGGTGTGGGGTGTGGTGGAGGTGGGGTGTTAGTGGGGTGGAGTGGGGTGAAGGTGGGGTGTTAGTGGGGTGAGCGTGAAGTGTTATGGCCTATGAAAGACTAGAATGAAGATAAATTACTGGTGTGAGAGTTGTATGGGGTGAGGGGAGATATTTGTACACACACACACACACACACACACACACACACACACACACACATACACATACACACACACACACACACACACACACACACACACACACACACACATTCCAACTCGTCCTAAAATCGCCATCTCTCCATCACGAATACTGGGTTGCACCAATAGATTAACACAACAACAGAATGCCAGTCACGAAGAAGTGCAATGGGAAGGGAGGTACAAATTCTCAGGCAGGAGAAGGCACAAATGAGGGAATTGTTGGAGGAGATGTTGGAGGAGAAAGAGAAAAAGGCTGAAGGTTGGACACTTGTTAACAAGGGTGCAACGAAGTTCACTCTTAAAAAGCAAACGGAAATTAAGACAACTAATACATTCGACACACTACGGGACGAATGTGAAGGGAAGGCAGAGAGGGAAGTAGAGGAGAAGGACGGTGAGAGAACTTCCAGTACAGGTAAGTATAAACAGAACAAGAAAGGTAAGAAAAATGTTGTTGTTGTTGGAGACTCCCAGGTGAGATATCTGAACAGGGCCATGTATACTCCACTCGCTAAACATGTGTCTTCCAGGGGCCAGGGTGGCTAATGTGGTAGATAAAATTTCAAATATCGTAAAGGAAAGTGGTGACAAACCCACTGTGTGCCTCAGTGTAGGAGGCAATGATATTAGTAGCCGTAAGAGTGAGGTACTGTGGAAAAGGTACAAGTTGATGTTAGAAAAGGTTAGGGAGAGGGGAGGAACCCCTGTAGTGCTTGGTGTTTTACCAAGGTGGCGGGTTGGAAGGGAATCGTTGAGCAGGGCAATAGGGTTTAATTGCCGCCTTGAAAGGTATTGCAAAGATAATACAATACCTTTCATAGACAGCTGGGACCGGTTTTATGGACGAAGTGCCTTGTATAATTGGGATGGGACTCATCTTAGCAGGCAAGGAGTTACTGTTTTAGCTGGAATGATAGATAGGGAGTTGGAGGGATTTTTTCGAGATTGAGAAGTAGGTGTACAGGAAGATGCAGCAACTACAGTCAGAAATCATTATTACCATGTTTGGATAGATGCATCGATACTTGCAAAATTAAGAACAAAAGTTCAACCAATAGTGTAGATACATCCACTCAGGCACCTCAAATTGAGCAGGCGATGATAGATGATAGAACAAGCGATGATAGAAGGGCGATAAGCGATAGTACAAAAAATTGTTATATTAGTAAAGTAAAGAGTTTCCCAGTTAGTAATAAAATAAATAACAGTAAATGCCAAGGTAAAGGCATAACTACTCGTAATAATCTGAAAGTGTACTACACAAACAGCCGGAGTTTACGTAATAAAATGGATGAACTGAGGGCTTTAATTTGTACAGAGAAAATAGACATTGCCGTTATTAGTGAAACTTGGATGAATACAGACACTCGAGAATTTTTAGCAGAATATCAGATAAAAGGCTATAATATTTTTGTGTCAAACCGTCAGGGAAGAAAGGGGGACGTGGTAGCTATTTATGTAAAGGATTCACTAAACTGTTACAATAAAGCAGACATTAAAGTAAATAGGGACACAGAAAGTGTCTGGGTTGAAATTAGTAACAATAGGGAGAAATTAGTCTTAGGAGCAATTTACAGATCTCCAAAATTAAGTAGAGCTGATAGTAAATACCTCTGGGAGGAAATTAGGAAAGCATCACAGTCCAGCTTAGTAATAATTGTTGGGGACCTTAATCTGCCAAGGATAGATTGGAGAAATCAGACAGGAGATGCAGAGTCAGAGGAATTTCTAGAGGTAGTACAGGATAATTTCCTTTATCAGTATATCAGGGAGCCCACCAGAGGTAATAATATACTAGATTTGGTTTTAGCTAATAAAGAAAATATCATTAGTGATATAGAGGTTGGTGGACGACTTGGTAATAGCGATCATGAAGAAATTAAGTTCAAATTTATTTGGGATGTCTGTTCCACTGAAAATACCTCCACCGTTCCTAATTTTCGTCTAGGAGATTTCGATGGCTTAAGAGCTTATTTTCGAACGGTATTCCACAGGGAGATTAGCTATTTGAGGGAATGTCAGGTTAGTGGGGATCCCCAGGTCATAGTTCAGGCGCAGGAAGCACGTGGGGACGTCCGTCAGGTGTCTGTGAGGGGGGAGGTGGTAGATAGGAATGTAGTCCAGGTGACGGAAATTAACTCAGCTCCAGTACCAAACAGACGTTCAACCAGTGAGAAGTATAACGAGTTAATAAATATAATATACGGAGGCCAAGATAGATATATTCCTTCAAAACCGTTTAGAACTAACAATTCAGAACCAAGATGGTTAAACAACAGATTAAAATCTCTCATAGGCCAAAGGAAAGGAATATATAGAAAAATAAAACGTGGAGAGGAACACTTACGTAACCGGTACACAATTTTAAATAAAGAAGTAAAGAGGGAGATAAGAAAAGCAAAGAGAAGTTATGAAATTAAGGTTGCAAGTGAATCAAAAGTAAACCCCAAGGGTTTTTATCAAATGTACCGAACGAAAAATAAAGATAGGATAGGACCACTCAGAACAGAATCAGGTGACATTACCAGTGAAGATAAAGAAATGTGCTCCATCCTAAATAATTATTTCATATCAGTATTCACCAAGGAAAATCTAAGCCTGGTCCCTCAAGCAGCAAATATTTACCATGAGAATACGGAAAATATTCTTAGTAAAATAACCATTAGTAAGGAGGACGTATTGAAAGAAATTAACAAGTTAAAACCTCAAAAATCGCCAGGTCCGGACGATATATATGCAAAAATTATAAAAGAAACCAAAGAAGAATTATGTCAGCCACTTTTAACGTTATTTAATGACTCTTTAAGTTCAGGAGAAGTTCCAGAGGCGTGGAAAACCGCAAACGTAGTGCCCATCTTTAAAAAGGGTGATAAATCAGCTGCGTCGAATTATCGTCCGATAAGTCTAACGTCAATAGTAGGAAAAATGTTAGAGTCAATTTTGGCAAATAAGATTAGAGAACACTTAGAAAGATTTAATCTTATAAACGAAAGTCAGCACGGATTCAGGCAAGGACGATCCTGCCTCACAAATTTGTTGTCATTCTACTCGGAGGTCTATGAGGCAGTAGATAGCGATAAAGCTTACGATGTTATTTATCTGGACTTTAGTAAAGCTTTTGATAGAGTCCCACACGAAAGGTTAGTTAGAAAGGTTCGAGCACACGGTATAGACGGCGATATCTTAAAATGGATAGAATCCTGGCTGAAAGGACGAAAGCAGAGAGTATTAATAAATGGAACTAAGTCGGACTGGGGATTAGTAACTAGCGGTGTACCACAGGGTTCAGTACTCGGTCCCTTATTATTTATCATATATATAAATGATCTAGACTTAGGAGTCAATAGCAGAATCAGCAAATTTGCCGACGATACAAAAATAGGGCGTATCATTAACTCGACTGACGATTGCCATTACTTACAAAAAAGACCTCGATACATTGTCCAAATGGTCTAAAACTTGGCAAATGGAATTTAACGTTGAAAAATGTAAAGTACTTAACGTAGGCAAGACCATTGGAGATACTAAATACAGCTTAGATAACAAAGAAATTAGCAAATCGGAATGCGAGAGAGATCTAGGAGTTATGATTAGTAACGACCTTAAACCTAGGCAACAGTGCATTAATGCGAGAAATAAAGCAAATAGGGTCCTAGGATTTATTTCGAGAAGCGTGAGCAATAGATCATCTAAAGTAATACTGAAACTTTATCTAGCATTAGTAAGGCCACATTTAGACTACGCAGTACAATTTTGGTGTCCTTACTATAGAATGGATATTAATTCGTTAGAAAATGTACAGAGAAGAATGACTAAAATGATACATGACGTCCGGAACCTGTCATATGAAGACAGACTGAAAAGACTAAGTCTGCATTCGCTAGAGAGGCGTAGAGTAAGGGGAGACTTAATTGAGGTTTTTAAGTGGATGAATGGTATAAATAAGGGAGATATTAGCAAGGTACTTAAAGTGAGCATACAGGATAGAACTAGAAATAATGGTTTCAAACTAGAAAAATTCCGTTTCAGAAAGGAAATCGGTAGAAATTGGTTTGGTAATAGAGTAGTAGACGAATGGAATAAGCTACCTAGTAAAGTAGTTGCTGCCTCTTCCATTGAGAGTTTCAAGCATAGGCTAGATAAGCATATGACAAATAAGGGGTGGATATAGAATAAAGAAAATATTATAACCAATACTAACTAAAAAATAAATTTTCTTTTCAGGTTACACTATGATAGTCTCTATTCTCCTTTCACACTTTCCTGTAAAATGTCCACGCCAGTTTTTCTATACGGCGTGGTGTTCTTTCTGACTTTTTCCTGCCGGCTTCGGCTGGAGGGTTTGGAGGGCGGGGGAGAGCCTTCTTCTTTGCTATCCTTATCTCATTCTAGTAGTTCAGTTACTCTTCTAGGAGCTGCCTAGCATGGGCCAACCGGCCTACTGCAGTTATCCTCTCTTCTTATGTTCTTATGTTCTTATGTTTTTCTGCCACTGAGCTACGTGAAATAAGCTCCAAAAGGACGAAACTCTGAGCCAGGTTGACGTGAAAAGACTATGGTTTAAAATTAGTCTGTCTACCTGTCTACTATGGCAAATCAGGTCAGGTAAGAATCTAATTACCTGAGAGAGAGAGAGAGAGAGAGAGAGAGAGAGAGAGAGAGAGAGAGAGAGAGTGAAGACAAGAAATGTAGGGTGGGTGAGGGTTGGAAGGAGAGGCTGAGGTTGGGCTGAGGTTGAGGTGAGGTAAGGTTGAGGTCGGGGTGAATTTAAAGTGCTGTGGGGTTGAGGTGGGGGGGTGAAGTTGAAGTGGGGTGGGGGGTGAGGTTGAGGTGGGAGTGAGGTTGAGGTGGGGTGTGGCGTTGCAAGTAATAATAATAATAATAATAATAATAGTAGTAGTAGTAGCAGTAGCAGCAGTAGTAATAGTAGTAATAATAATAAACATGCCACCTGCCTGCTAATTAGTTATGTGCTAGGGTAAACTAGGTGAGCCAAATTCTAATTATACGCAAAAGAAAAGAACAAAAGACAAGCACAATGGAGTGGTGTGCTGTGGTAGGTGGAGTGAGCATGGGAGTGGGGTGAGAGTGAGATGAGGTCAAAGAGGTGATATGTGAAGGTAGAATGAGGATGATGTGAGAGTGAGGTAAGGGTGAGGTTGAGATGAGGTCAGAGGTGATATGTGTAAGAAGAATGAAATAAGAATGAGGATGTTGTGAGAGTGTGGTAAGGGTGAGGCTGAAGTGGGGTCTGAGAGGTGGTATGTGGAGGCAGAGTGAAGGTAGAGAGACGGTGTAAGGGAAGGGGGGGGGGGAGGATAAGGGGATAAGGGGCCTACTCCTTTATAAACTGCGAGTATTAGGATAAAATGACAAGTTATTTAATGCCTTATCAATTGAGAGAAACTATATTACCTGAAGATTTAATTACAGGTGTGAGAAGAGGACAGAAAGATAGGAGGGATGGTGTGAGGTGATGGGTGAGGGTGGGGAGATAGGGTGAGGGGGGGTGGAGGGGATATGGTGAGGGGGGTGGAGGGGATATGGTTAGGGGGAGGGTGGAGGGAATGAGGTAAGTGGAAAGGTGGGGGGAATAAGGTGAGGGGGAGGGCGATATAAAGGTGGGGGAGAGAGAGTGAGGATGCTGTTAGAGTGAAAAAGAGTGAGAGCAGATTGGGATGAGGGCAAAGAGGCAGTGTGTGTTTGTAGAGTGAAAACAAAATACTGACTTGAGTGTTGTCTAGCTAGAGTGAGGGGTGTATAAGAAGGAAGGAAAGGTAAAAAGACGCCTACCTGTCTCTAATGAGCTGTCTGCTAGGGCAAAGTAGGTCAAACAGGGTCCAATTACACCCTTGAGAAAAGAACTGAGAAGGAAAGATGGACGATGTGGGAGTGAGGGTGAGGAGGAGGAGGAGAACGAGCGTGTCTGGTAAGTGTGGTTAGAATGAAGGTAGAACGCTAGTATGATAGTGGTCTGTAGCGAGAGGGTTTACACAGGAATAGAGCTAATAACAAAATGCCTTCTAGATTATACAGAGGACGTACGCTGCGATAAAATAGGTGAAACACGACACAATTGCGTGTCTCAGGAAAGGACACGAGAAAAGAAAGTTGGGTCAGTGCTGAGTTGGTGGGTGGGGTGAGGATGAAGTGAAGTAGGGGTGAGGGTGGGGTGGGTGTGAAGTGGGGTAGGGGTGGGGTGGGTGTGAAGTGTGGTAGGGGTGGGGTAAGGGTGAGGGAAGGTGAGATGGCATGATCATGGGGTAGGACGGTAGACTACAGCTGTGAAAAATGACAGATGTAACAATAGGATCTACTTAGAAATAAACACTGATAAGAAAATCCATATCAGTTTATCATGAGAGAAGGACAGGCAGGGAAGAAGGGTGGGGTGATGTAGGCTTGGTGGGGGTAAAGGATAAAAAAGCGTTTATCTTTTTATGCAAAACCATGACAAAAGGAGAGAAAAATTATAAATGAGGGAAGGGGTGGGGAGGGGAGGGGAGTTGATGAAGGGGAGGGGAGGTGTGGGAAGGGGTGAAGTTACAAGGGGTGGAGTGAAGTTGTGTGAAATGAGGTACCCTACAGTGGGGTGGGGTGAGGTTGCGTGGGGTTGGGTAGGGTGAGATGAGGTGTGAAGTGGGATGGGGTGAAGCTGCGTGAAGTGGGGTGGGGTACGGTGGGGTGGGGTGAGGTTGGGTAAGGTGTGGGATGGGGTGGATAAAGAAGAGGAAAGAAAAATAATGTAGTGGAGATTTTACAAGAAACCAGGAAGCAGGAGGAAGGAAGGAAGATAATTACACCTGGGCAGAGGTAGGACAAATCCGGAAGTTTATGGCGAGACAGAATGACTTTATCTGCGTAAAATACTGCACGCGAGGGCACGGTGGAAGGTGGCAGCGGGATATTTAGTGGTGTCAAACGAGAAGGGAAGGACAGCCAGCGTGTCAGAAGGTGTCACATATAAAGAAGATGCGAAGAAGACGAAGCTCAATTCTTTGGTGTCAAACAAGAAGGGGATATTGGTAATTGTGTCATGTGTCGTATATATAAAGTTGGTATGAATAGGAGGGTGTTGATTTTAGTGGTGCCATACGAGGAAATTAAAGCAACCGTGTCAGGTGTCATATATAAAGATACAGCCTTGCCTTAGAGGTGTCACATTGAAGCCACAGTGTCAAAGGCGTTACATTTACTTAACAAGAAATACATTACACTTATCAGGCCAGGGGGTGTCAAATATGGCCGACCGCTGATATGAACCGGAAGTATTTGTCACAGGTGTCGTGTGGCAGGTGGCGGGTAAAGGGCCAGTATTCTCGCCGGTTGAGGAAGCTCCCTAACACCTTTTCCTTAGCGATTTATTTTACTTATTACACCTTACTGTCCTCAAGCTCCCTAACACCTTTTCCTTTGCGATTTATTTTACTTATTACACCATACTGTCCTCAAGCTCCCTAACACCTTTTCCTTTGCGATTTATTTTACTTATTACACTTTACTGTCCTCAAGCTCCATAACACTTTTTCCTTAGCGATTTATTTTACTTATTACACCATACTGTCCTCAAGCTCCCTAACACCTTTTCCTTAGCGATTTATTTCACTTATAACACCTTACTGTCCTCAAGCTCGCTAACACCTTTTCCTTAGCGATTTATTTTACTTATTACACTTTACTGTCCTCAAGCTCCCTAACACTTTTTCCTTAGCGATATATTTTACTTATTACACCATACTGTCCTCAAGCTCCCTAACACCTTTTCCTTTGCGATTTATTTCACTTATTACACCTTACTGTCCTCAAGCTCGCTAACACCTTTTCCTTAGCGATTCATTTTACTTATTACACTATACTGACCTAAAGCTCCCTAACACCTTTTCCTTAGCGATTTATATTACTTATTACACCCTACTGTTCTGTGTCCCATAAATCCTTCCAATACCATTCCATACCGAATGTACAAAAGGACATGAACCAGGCATATCTAAAAACAAATAGCTAAGGAAGAGGTGTTAGGGAGCTTCCTTTCCAGACGTAAATGAGAGTGTACGAGGTGTCGAGGGAAAAATTAATCACCCTCCATCAGGTGTCACACAGGTATTACACAAACCGGAAGTACTGCATAGGGGAAGGGGATATAACAGACCCCCCCCACCTGTAATTTTTGTCTGTCACCTGAGATTAATTAGACGGGGGTGACACAGCAGGGGGAGGGGGAAAGGGGGTGGGGAGGGGGGAGGAGAGGGGCTGGGAGGCATACAGGAAAGGGGAGAAGAGAACGAAGGAACTGGTGAGGGGAAAAAAAGGGGTAGGGGAGAAGGGGGGGAGGGGAGGGGAAGAAAGAGGGGAGGAGAAGGGAAAAAAAGGGGGAGGGGAGGGAGAGAAAGGGGAGAGGGGGAAAGGGGAAGGAAGAATGGGGCTGGGAGAGGGTAAGAAAGCTGGGGGAGAGGAACAGGCTCGGTAAAGGGGGAAAGAGGGAAAGGACAGGAGGAAGGGGACAGGGTAGGGGGGCAGGGGGGGAAGGAAGGGGCTGGGGAAGGGGCAGGGGAGGGGGCAGGGGCAGACGGGGGGGCACTACGGGGTGAGGTATTAGCCACTCTCAAGCCCCAACTTCCATAATTAACCCAGAGAGCAAACTTCCCTGCCTAACTTGGCGATATTATGCCATGGGGGGGAAGAAAAAATGAAATAAAAATATATTAAAATGTATGTCCTCTCTCTCTCTCTCTCTCTCCCCCTCTGGAGCAGGGGTTCCCAACCTGGGGTAAATTACCCCAAGTGGGGTAATTTGGTCTTTTGTGAAGGGTAATGAGGGAGGTAACAAAACAAAAACAAAAATCTAAAAATCATACCAGTTATGATAGACTTTCAGACCTATACTAAAATTCAGAGATGAATGTTTAAAGTCATGTTTATTTGGTATCAGTGTTAATAATAAAAATAAATTACTCCTTGCAATAACTCTCTTGGTTTTAGCCTAACCTTTAATTAAGTCCTACATTCAAACTAAAATCTAGGCATCAAAATGTTAAGCAGCTAAAATGCAATTGTGGAAACATAAGCAATGAGGGGTAATGAGTGAAGGGAGGTGTGGAAAATGGGGTAATGGGTAAATAAAGGTTGGGAACCCCTGCTCTGGAGGGAAGAAAAAATGAAAGAAATACCGTAAAATAAAGAACAGTAAAATGTATGCCCTCTCTCTCTTTCTCTCTCTCTCTCAAATACTAACCCCTTCACCCCAACTACGTCAAATGGTACCTTCTTCAGCAACCAGATGTTTTACTGAGCAAAACAATACCCCCCCGAGAGAGAGAGAGAGAGAGAGAGAGAGATGGAATATTTTTGGAGAGAGACAGGATGGAATATTTAGAGAGAGAGAGAGAGAGAGACACCCATAACGAGCTAAATAATAAACACGATGCACCCCAGTTAAATTATAATTATCATCAGCCATCATTATCACCATCATTACGGTAAAGTTAATGATCTTTCCCGGTGACCTCAAATGACACGAGAAAGTACACACAGGTACGTAGGTAGGTGGGTGGGTGGGTGGGTGGGTAGGTAGGAAGGAAGGAAGGTAGGTAGGTGGGTGGGTGGGTGGGTGGGTGGGTGGGTAGGTAGGAAGGAAGGAAGGAAGGAAGGAAGGTAGGTAGGTAAGTAGGTAGGTAGGTAGGTAGGAAGGAAGGAAGGAAGGAAGGAAGGTGGGTGGATAGGTAAGTAGGTAGTGGTGGTGGTGGGAAGCGGTAGTGGTGGTAGTGATAGTTGTAATGACGGTGATAGTAGCAGTGGTAATGATGATCTATGTATCTGCCAACTCTCCTTTATCTCCTATTATCTATTTCCTGCTTTTATCTATCTATCTGCCTTGTCGATTCATTTATATTCTATCTATTTCTATCTCTTCTATTTATTTATCTATCTGCTTGGCTGGTTACCGGATTTTTATGGATTATATACTTAATAGGATTTATATATAGACTCTCTCTCTCTCTCTCTCTTTCCAAACTTTCCCTCTCGTCCTACTCCTCCTTATTCTTCCTTGTTTTATCCATCTTGCTTTATGGTTACTGCATCTCTCTCTCTCTCTCTCTCTCTCTCTCTCTCTCTCTCTCTTGCTGGTTATTACATCGTCTTGTCTTTAGTGCTTCGTAGGTGTTGTAAAGAGGGCATCCCGCCTACCCTCTCTTCCTCTGCCATCATCATCATCATCACCACCACCATCATCATCATCATCACCCATCCTTGCCCTATCAGTCTTCTAGCTCTTTATTATTACTATTATTATTATTATTATTATTATTATTTGTGTGCTTAGCTGAGTTGGTTTATTTATACTCTTCTTTAACTTAGTTCGTCTTCAAGAGTCTGAATAAAAGTGTGTGTGTGTGTGTGTGTGTGTGTGTGTGTGTGTGTGTGTGTGTGTGAATGAGTTATGTACGTATGCATGACTACTTATGTGCAAGTAATTAATGGTGTTTGTATGCTAACTGGTGACTGTCAAACTTACGGCCATTGCACGCACACACACACACACACACACACACACACACACACAGTTCTATTTCTCCTACCCCACGCTTCTTATTCCTTCTCTAATATCTTCCTCGCTTTCTCTCCTTCCTCACCTTCTTACTTTCTCTCGTTTCTGACTTTCTTACTACTTTCCTATCTTACTTTCTCTCCTATCTTACTTTCTCTACTTCCTGGAGGTATTTACAGCTCTCGAGGTCCTCTTTACTCTCTCACACAGAACTTTCTCACTCTCTCTTCTTAAGCTCAACTTAATCTCAATATATCACGTTTTATGCCCCACCCACATCAGCTCTCTTTAACCTCTCTCTCTCTCTCTCTCTCTCTCTCTCTCTCTCTCTCTCTCTTCTATTTATTTCCTTTATTCTTTTCTGTACGTTCTGAGAGAGAGAGAGAGAGAGAGAGAGAGAGAGAGAGAGAGAGAGAGAGAGAGAGAGAGTAACCTACATACTCAACACTACCAGCTTCCAACACACGCTGCACGCAACTTTTAACGCAATCTTTTTTTTTTCTCTCTAACTCTGACCTGCACGCAATTTTTCACGCAATATATTTTCTCTCCATGACTTGATATTTTTAAGTCGCTGAATTTTGATGCTTGCGACACAGAAAATAAAAAAAAAATAAAAAAAATCTGTCTATTCTTTTTTCGGTCAATACATGAATAAATACAACTGGGTACAGAGTGGAAATAATATAGAAATTAATAATGTCTGTATTATCAGTTTTTAATAATAATAATAATAACAGAAATAACCCTAATAATAATAATAATAATAATAATAATATTTAATAATAATAATCATCATCATCATCATCACCCTATTAGAAGTGATGCATAAATGAGATATTCTTCATCATCATCATCATCATCCTTATCATCGTCATCTTCATCATCATCACCATCATCATATTTTCGAGATAAATATTTACAGTACCTTCCCTATCATTATCACCACCAAATTAATCATCATCATCATCATCATCACCATGTTATTCATCATCATCATCATCAAATTAAATCATCATCATCATCACCATCAGCACCATATTAATCATCATCACCATCATCATCATCATCTTCAAGCTAGTTAAATATTTACAGTGAAGTCCCTACCATCATCATCATTCATCACTATCATCATCACACACACTTTTATATAGACGAGCCCTGAAGAAGATGGGGGAAGAGGAGGCCAAAGAAAACGGATGGTGTATGGGTGACTGTGGGATATGGAAGAAATCTTGAGGTGGAGGGAAGTGGCTGAGGGTATTATCGACCCAAAGATGGATGGTGGGGCTACTGATTTGTGAGATGGGGGTATTGGAGGGGAGGTGGGGGTGTGGGGGATGTTCGGAGAGGAGGAGGGGTAGGTGGGGAGATCAGGTAGGAGAGGAATAGGTGATAAAAGGGCAGAATATGAGACAGCGATAGCAGTAGTTGGGAAGGGAAAGGGAGTGGGGTGTTTATCTAAGACGACGTGATGGATGGATGGATGGATGGAAGGAAGGAAGGAGGAAAGGAAGGATGGGTTGGATGAATCGATGTAAGAAAGCATGAAAGGAAGGACGGATAGGTGGATGGATGTACGGAAGGAGGGGAGGAAGGAAGGAGGGGAAAGGAGGAAAAGTGTAGTAAAGCCTGATGGAGGACTGGATGAGAGGTGAGGGAAGAAGATGGAGAGTTTATAAGAAGCGAAGTGGAAGAAGATGGTGAAGGAGGGAGGGAGGGAAGTGGAGGGGTGGAAGAGAGGGAAGGTAAATGTAAACGTATGTGAAAAAAGACGGGAGGGTTCAGAGGAAGAGAAGGAGGAAAGGAGAGACAGGGAGGTAGAGGGAAAAGGAGAAGGATGTGGAGAGGCGACGGAAGAGGTGGGGAGGTGTGTATGAATGAATGAGGAAGGAAGAGGAAGGGGGAGACGTGGGAGGTAGGAGGAGGAAGGCAGAGGAAAGGTAGGAGGTAGGAGGGAAGAGGGAAGGTGGAAGGAAGAAGAAAAAGGAGGGGAGAGGAGAGGGGAGAG
>NW_027643850.1:492500-512500 GCF_032717465.1 Coenobita brevimanus
CTATCGTTCCTAGACACAGTTCAGTATTAGGGATGGGACGTTTGGGAGAGGTGGAGGGATGGAGGGAAGAGGGAGGGAAAATGGGGGGAAGGAGAGAAGAGGGAGGGAAAATGGAGGGAAGGAGAGGAGAGGGAGGGAAAATGGAGGGAAGGAGAGGAGAGGGAGGGAAGGAGGGATGGAGGAAAGCGTGAAGGATGGAGGGAAGTGGGAGGAAATGAAGGATGGAGGAAAGAGGGAGGGAAGGAGGGATGAAGGAAAGAGGGAGAGAAGGAGGGACGTAGGAAAGTGGGAGGAAAGGAAGAATGGAGGAAAGAGGGAAGAAAAGAGGGATGGAAAGAAGAGGGAGGGAAAGGGAGGTAAACAAGAGAAAAATGGGGAGAGAGAGAGAGAGAGAGAGAGAGAGAGAGAGAGAGAGAGAGGTCCTAAAGCACTTAAACCACACAAAATGAGGAGGCAAGGATGAATAAGGCTTCTAGATCAAGGGAAATACGAGAAAAAGAGCAAAAAAGAGCGAGAAAAAGCAAAAAAGAGCGAGGAGAAAAAAAAGCGAAAAAGAGCAAAAAAAAAAAAAGAGCGAGAAAAAGAGCAAAAAAGAGCGAGAAAAATGAGCAAAAAAGAACGAGAAAAAGAGCAAAAAAGAGAGCAGCACGAGTAAAAACGAGAAGAGAGCAAATGGGGAAAAAAAGAGCAAAAAGAGCAACAAAACAGCAAAAGAGAGCAGCGAGTAAAAACGAGAACAAAGCAAAAAGGCGAAAAAATAACAAATAAAGAGCAAAAAAGAGGAGCAGAAAAGAGAGAGAAAAAAAGGGAAAAAGAGAAAGTTCCAAAGCTTTATTTAGCGGGTCTTGGCAATGGTTTACCTCTCTCTCTCTCTCTCTCTCTCTCTCTCTCTTTTCGCTCTCAAGCATCTTATCTTACTCTCTGTTTTTCTTTCCCATACTTCTCACCTTATCTTCCTCTCTCTCGCTAATCTCTTTCACCCTCCTAACTTTAATCTCCTCTCTCTCTCTCTCTCTCTCTCTCTCTCTCACTTCACTTTAAAACTCCGGTACTTCTTTTCACCTAAAACCCTCGCTCTCATTCTTATCTTTCTCCTCTCATTCTCAGTCTTCCTCTCCTTCATTCTAACTTTAAATCTTCTTCCTCCTCATTTCTCTTTTTAAAAAATGAATAAAATAGAAAAAAGGAATGCAATTGTGGGTCTTTTATTTTTTTTTTTTTCATCCGTCAAAGATTCCTAATTTCTTTCGATTCGGTTGATGGCCAGGTGTAGTTAGATTGGATTATTTTTTTTAACTAGTAACCAAGGAGACTCATACCTCATGACTATAATATCGATTTTTTTTTTATGGAACTACGGCTTACAATTAGAGTCGTACAATTAGCCCGGTTCCGTCAGATGAAAATACTGTGTATCATCAATAATTTCCATCCTTCCCTCGCCTCCCTATGCCTCTAGCCTTTCCCTCCATCCTCTCTCTCTCTCTCTCTCTTTCTCTCTATCATAAGATCATGTATGCAAATTATTCAGGCTTTTAATGACGTGTTTATGATAATTAGGGAAGGGAGGGAGGGAAGGCTGCTGTCAGGGGTGGGATGCAGGCTAATTATGGCAATTTAGAGGATAATTATTTGATATTTATTGAGTTTTTATCCATTTTTTTTCCTTTTCATGGGGGAACTAATTGATTTCTCATTAATTTATAAATGGGGAGAGGGACGCCTTCACGTGGTGGCACTGCTACAACCGGTCGGCACTTCTGCTTCCATCCCAAGTATCCTTTGGGTTTTAATGTCCTCACCATGCTACTCAGGGGCGTGTGAGGATGGATATAGCCTAGCCCCGGGACTCTACGCTGATGGGAATGATGGATAGACTAATTGCTGCGTTAATTACGGGTTATTTGTGGATAATTGTGTGAAATCTCTCTCCCTCTCTCTCTATCTGTGTGTGTGTGTGTGTGTGTGTGTGTGTGTGTGTGTGTGTGTAAGCTTTATAACTTCAAGATTTGCTATTCTTTAACCCGTAAACATCAATAATAAGCTTCGTATCTAAGCTTCGGGAAGATACATAAAACAATACTATCTATAACACTATTAACTGATACAAACATGATAATCAACACCATAGTAATAGCAGTAGTAGTAGTAGTAATAGTAAATGTAGTAACAGTAGTAGTAGTAGTAGAACATAATAATAATAATAATAGTAACAACAATAATAATAATAATAACACCACCATCATTAAGTCAATAATGCCCTTCAATTAGTAGTACCGTGATTATTTTAAAGCATTATACAATTAAACCATTTCTACGACACACACTACTTATATTATCTCCCACAGGTATTTTTTTCGACAGGTAAATTGCACTTCCTTTCACCTGAGCCATTAATCATTTAGCGATCATAGAATGTAATATTAAAGTCACACACACACACACACATACACACACACACACACACACACACAAATAAGTACATATCACTACATTTCCCTCTCTCTCTCTCTCACACACACACAATTAAGTATATATCACTAAATTCCCCCCCTCTCTCTCTCTCTCTCTCTCTCTCTCTCTCTCTCTCTCTCTCTCACAAACACACAACCAATTAAGCTGCCAACTAATACAACTGTCTGTCTAACGATGTAACTACCCTGTATGCCCTTACACGACAGGGGTTGGGGCCACTACAACACTGACAGCGGGTTACGAGGGGAGGAGAGAGGGGAGGGAGGGAGGGGGAGAGAGAGGGAGAGGGGAAAGGGTGGGGAGTATAGACTTGGCGGAGGGGGGTGATAACAGGATGGGGGAAGAGCGGTGGAGAGGAGGGGAGAAGGAAATGGAAAGGAGAGAGAAGGATGGGGAGGAGAAAGGGGGAAAGGAGAGGACAATGAGGGATGGGGGAGGAGAGAGCGGGGTGAAGGGGGAGAGAGTATGAAAACGGGTTGGGGAGAGGTAAGGGAAAGGTGGGATGGAGACAGGAGGCAGAACGGAATACTATAATCTTAAAAATAAACAAAACAAGAAGACTTTCGATTTAATGTTTGGTTGATGGAGAAGGGAGGAGGAAGGGAGGGGGAGGAAGGGAGGAGGGGAGGGGAAGGGGGAGGGGGTGAAAGATGAGAGAAAGGAAAGGGAAGGGAGGGAGGGTTGGGGTGGGGGGGGTAGGGATGAGAGTCAATAGATTTTGGGTCATATTTAAAAAAAAAAAAATTGACTGGGAGGGAGATGGGGAGAGGGGTGGAAAAGTGAGGGGGGAAGGGGAAGTTGGGTGAGTATGAAGGGGGGAGGGGAGTTTGTAAAGGGGAGGTAAGGGGAGGGGAGAAAAGAAGAGGGAAGGGGAGAGGAGAGGATGGCTAGGAAGAGGAGAAGAGGGGAGGGAGGGAGAGAAAAAAAAGGACAGTAGGGGAGAGGAGAGGGGGAGAGGGGAGAGAGGAGGGGAGGGAATAAGATGACTGGAATAGTTATGAGGGGTAAGAGATATGAGCGATAAGGGATGGACAAAGGGAAGAAGGGGTAAGAAGGAGGAAGGGTTATTGGAGGAGGAGGAGGGGTTAGGAGGGAGGGGGAGGAGGGGTTTAGGAGAGTGTGAGAGGGGGTAAGAGGTAAGATCGACAGATTTTATAAGTACAATGGATAAGAAAAACAAACAAACAAACAAACAAACAGGTCAAAACGAAGGACGTGACGGGAAGATGTGGGAGAGAGAGAGAGAGCCAGGGGGGTGATGGAGGAGGAAGAGGCCTGGAAAAAAGGTGTTGGCCAGATTTGTAGGTCCCATGGGGGGGTAGGAGGAGCTGGTGTTTGGCCCCCCTCTCTCTCTCTCTCTCTTCCTCCTCTCCCCTCGCCTTCATATTCTCCCTCTTTTCTCCCTCCCTCTTTCCTTCACCTTATTTCTTCCCTCAACACACCTTTCCTTTTTATTACTATCCTCTCCTCCCTCTTTACTCTCTTTACTGCGGCCATTTTCTCTGTTTTTCTCACTATCTCTAATATTTTTTTTCTCTCCCTAACCCTCTCTCTTTCTTCATCATTCTCTTTCCTTCTTTATGCTCTCCTTACTCTCTTTTTTTTTTTCTTACCCACATTTCATCATTTTTTTGCTGTTTTACATCTCTCTCTCTCTCTCTCATTTCTTGTCTTCTCGCTGCTTCCATCTCTCGTCTTCTTCCTCTCATTCATTTCCACTAAGTTTCCCTCCCTCTTTCCTTTCCTCCCTTCCCCCCTCTTTCCTTCCTTCCCTTCTTCTCTCTCTCCTTCCTCCTTTCCCCTCTCCTCACTCCCTCTTTGCTTTCTTCCCTCCCTCTCTCATTCCTGCCCTTCTTCCCTCTCGCTTTCCTCCCTTCCTCTTTGCTTTCCTCCCTTCCCTCCGTCCCTCCCCCCTTCCCTCCGTCTCTCCTTCCCTCCCTCTCTCCCTCTCCGCCACTTCACACAGCCGATACTAATGGTAAACTTTTCCTCCCTCTTTCTAAACATTCAAGAAACTGTTGCCTCGGACACCTCCTCCACTAGCACCACCACTACTAGCACCAACATTACTAGCACCACTACTACTAGCACCAGCATTACTAGCACCACTACTACTAGCAACAGCATTACTAGCACCACTACTACCACCACCACCACCAGTCACGTAGAGGTGATGGGGAGGAGCAAGGGGGGAATTAGGGGGGGGGGAGATGGAGGTGGGGGGAGGGGAAAGCAGGGGTAAGTGGGGGTGGGGGGAGGGGAAGGTGGGGGGAGGGGAAGGTAGGGGAGGTGGAGGTGGGGGAGGGGTAGGAAGGGGAAAAGCAAGTAGTTTCCTTTACTTTTCCCTACACCAAGATTTCTGAAAGAGGGTCGGCATTTTATAAATCATAGAGGAAGATGTCTGGGTGATTTATGCACCTCTCTCTCTCTCTCTCAGACAAAGGAATATTTCACACCTACTACTACTACTTTTACTACTACCACTGCTGCTACTACTACTACCACTGCTACTACTACCACCTCTACTGCTACTACTATTACTAATACCACCACCACTACTACTACTACTAATACCACCACCACTACTACTACTACTACTACTACCAGTTTATTACTAATACGATTTTAACTTTCACTTTCCCTACTACTTCCACACTCCTCTACCCTACTACTACTACCACTAGTACTACTACTACCACTATCCCAACTGTTATTACTACTACTATTACCACTACTATCACCACCATTACTACCACAACTACCGCTACTACTACGATTCTCTCGTTGTCTAATTTTCCGTACTATTTCGACACTTCTCTCCCCTACTACTACTACTACTGGTACTGCTACAAATTCTACTACTACTACTATTGCTACTGGTACTACTAATTCTGCTACTACTACTACTATTACTACTGATACTATTACTACTACAACTACTACTACTAAAAATTTTCACCAGTCGTCTATTTCTCGGGTTTCGATGATGATGATGATGATGATGATGATGATGTCTTTAAGGGTACAAAACGGGTCTATATGGTGATGATGATGATGATGATGATGATGATGATGATGATGTCTGGGGCGGAAGGAGAAAGAGGTATCTGTTGTGATGATGATGATGATGATGATGATGTGTTTACGGGGGACAAAGGGGTCTACATGATGATGATGATGATGATACAAGTCAGGCGTCATCATCCCCATTGACCCATTTTCCTGCTATTAAACACACTTTTTCATCACATTATCATAAATCTTCAAGTTCTTACGTAAATATTTCAACAAAACCAAAACAAGAAAAATAATGCATCCCACACACGCCCTGGCGCTGCTGGCGGCGGTGACGGCGGCCGCGCTGGCGACGGCGCTGGGGTCGCTGCCCCCCACGCTGGTGGGGGGTGAGACCCTGTCGCCCCCGCTGGTGGGGGGTGAGGGGCCGCCGCCCCCGCTGGTGCCCCTCTCGGCATATTCCTCTCTGCGGGTGGAGGGGCGGCGGGCCAGGCGGGAGACGGCCAGGGTCAGGGACATGAGGGACGCCTTGGGTGCGCTGCGGCTCGAGGTCGCTGCTGTGTGTGGGTCGTCCCACCTCCACCCCCACGCCCCCTCCCACGTCGAGGCCAGAGCCCTCACAGGTCACCCCCCACTCACCCCAGAGGCCAAAGCCGTTTGCCGCAGCTGGCTACTGGGCACCGGCCTCTACCCCCATGTCCTCGCCGACAACGATCTCGCTCTGACCCTCGAAAAACACTTCCACGTGGCCTGGACGCCCGAGGACAAACAGCTGAGTCACAGGGTCAACGAGGACGAGGACGAGGATCTGGGGAACCTCGTCAAGGAGGACGAGGCCGAGGATGTGAGGGACCTCGTCAAGGAGGACGAGGCCGAGGATGTGAGGGACCTCGTCAAGGAGGACGAGGCCGAGGATGTGGGAGGCCTTGTCAAGGAAAGCGAGGACGAGGACAGGAGTGAGACACAGGTACTGTTAAGTTAGGTTGTGGCTCTGGGTGAGGAAAGAGGACGCGTGATAGACCAGGAAGCGTCGCTGATGGATCAAATAGATAAAGCACAACAATTTTTGGATGAAAACGAAAAAGAAAACAACCCCGGTATCGAGGAAGAAAAAGAATTACTTACGGAAATTCAAAGTGAACTAAAAGAGCAAATGTTATCCCTGGAAGAGGAACGAAAAATTATTGAACAAGAACAGATTGAGGTTTTGAACAGTTTGGAAAGAGTTCACGAAAATACTAACTCTTACGATGTGTCTCAGGAGGAGGAGGAGGAGGAGGAGGAGGAGGAAGAGGAAGAGGAAGAGGAGGAGGAGGAAGAGGAGGAGGAGGATGCAAAAGATCTTCCGCAATTCATGAATAAAGACGAAAACGAAGTGCTGAAGGAGTTAGCCAAGTTGGAAGTCGATCGTGACATTGTAGAGACACAAATAGAAAGGGAAACAAATGAATTGGGAAATGACTTACTAGAACTGAGCGAAATCAAAAATGAATTACTGAAAGAAATGGAAGAGCAAAATTCAGACACAGGAACAGAGAAGCATGGGGAAGGGCCAAATGGTGACTCAGACTTGTATGAAACTGATGAGTCTGAGTCTGATGACAGTGAAGATGAGTCAGAGGATTCTGAAGAAGAGTTAGTGGAGAGGCTGGTGGAGCATCCCCGGTATGTGGAGCAGCAAAAGCAAACCGGGATGAGACAACTAGGACATGAGTTGATGAAACAGGACCAGGAAAAGGACTAGCAGTTCTTCCTGGAGGGACTGACGGAAAAACTAAGCAATATTTTCGAAAACCGGGAGGAGGAACAGGACTAGAAGTTCCTCTTCCTGGAGAGACAAATGGAAAAACTAAATGGTCTCTTGGTAAAACAGGAAGAGGAACAGGTCCAAAAGCTCTTCCTCTTGGAAAGACAAATGGAAAAACTAAATGGTCTGTTCGTAGGACAGGAGGAAAGACAAAACCAAAAGCTCTTCCTCTTGGAAAGACAAATGGAAAAACTAAATGGTCTGTTCGTAGGACAGGAGGAAAGACAAAACCAAAAGCTCTTCCTCTTGGAGCAACAGATGGAAAAGCTAAATAACATCTTGGCAGAACAGCAGGAGGGGCTGGACCAGAAGTTGTCCCACCTGGCTGGACAGATGGTAAAAATAAATGGCCAGCTGGTACAACAAAAGGAAGGGATGGACGAGATGCTCTTCCACCTGGCTGGACAGTTGGTAAAAATAAATGGCCAGATGGTAAAACAGGAGGAGGGGCTGGACCAGAAGCTCTCCCAGCTGGCTGGCCAGATGGAAAAAGTAAATGGCCAGATGGTAAAACAGGAGGAGGGGCTGGACCAGAAGCTCTTCCACCTGGCTGGCCAGATGGAAAAACTAAATGGCCAGATGGTAAAACAGGAGGAGGGGCTGGACCAGAAGCTCTCCAAGCTGGAGGGAAGGGTGGAAGAATTGGCACAAGCACTCAATAAGCAAAAGGATATCCTGGATAGACTTATTGAGAAGGAGGAAGAGAGATAGGAAAAGGGGAGACGACAGGAGGAGGAAAAAGCACGTATGGAGGAAAACAAAGGTCATGTGATGTCTTGGCTGGCTGACTGCTGGCATTACATGATAGATGGCATTGGGTCCATGTCACTATTCACGGCGATTACTGTGCAATTCGTCACAGTAGTCGCTGTGATATTATATGCCTTAATCTTTAAACGCCGCCATAAAAGACAGTGAACTGCCTCCGCCTAAATAATGTCTCAAAGTTTTGTGCAGTGATCTGCTGACTTCTTTTGCCTCCACTCCTACGGGCTGCTGGGACACGTGCACGACTGGGCGTAGCCGCTCCACCAACATCACATTCACTGTGAAAAAGCATCCCAATCCAGCACTGGCGGGGCTGGTGAGAGAGGCAGCGTGGTACAACATCCACTGAGGCCAGACGGTACACAGTTCCTGAGCTACGTCATCAACAACTACACCGGGCCAACTTCATTATGGCAGTACCCTGCTGCAGGCGTACCCCATTATGGCGGCACCCTGCTGAAGGTGTACCCCATTATGGAGGGACACCTGCAGCAGGTGTACCCCATAATGGAGGGACACCTGCAGCAGGTGTACCCCATTATGGAGGGACACCTGCAGCAAGTGTACCCCATTATGGAGGGACACCTGCAACAGGTGTACCCCATTATGGAGGGACACCTGCAGCAGGTGTACCCCATTATGGAGGGACACCTGCAGCAGGTGTACCCCATTATGGAGGGACACCTGCAGCAGGTGTACCCCATTATGGAGGGACACCTGCAGCAGACGAGCCCTTCACTTGTTGATGATGTAGCTCAGGAACTGTGTACCGTCTGGCCTCACTGGATGCTGTGCCACACTACCACTCTCACCTGTCCCAACGGTGCTGGACGGATGCCTTCACGTGGTGGTACCCACTTGTGCACATATCCCATCACTGGCCCTTCCACCCTGCCCTCTGATGCCACTTCCCTGCCATACAGCCAAGTTTACAACGCCAATTCCCTGCCATACAGCCAAGTTTACAACGCCAATTCCCTGCCATATAGCCAAGTTTACAACGCCAATTCCCTGCCATACAGCGAAGTTTACAATGCCACTTCCCTGCCATACAGCCAAGTTTACAACGCCAATTCCCTGCCATACAGCGAAGTTTACAACGCCACTTCCATGCCATACAGCGAAGTTTACAAGGCAAATCCCTGCCATACAGCGAAGTTTACAAGGCAAATTCCCTGCCATACAGCGAAGTTTACAAGGCAAATTCCCTGCCATACAGCGAAGTTTACAAGGCAAATTCCCTGCCATACAGCGAAGTTTACAAGGCAAATTCCCTGCCATACAGCGAAGTTTACAAGGCAAATTCCCTGCCATACAGCGAAGTTTACAAGGCAAATTCCCTGCCATACAGCGAAGTTTACAAGGCAAATTCCCTGCCATACAGCGAAGTTTACAAGGCAAATTCCCTGCCATACAGCGAAGTTTACAACGCCAATTCCCTGCCATACAGCGAAGTTTACAACGCCAATTCCCTGCCATACAGCGAAGTTTACAACGCCAATTCCCTGCCATACAGCGAAGTTTACAACGCCAATTCCCTGCCATACAGCGAAGTTTACAACGCCAATTCCCTGCCATACAGCGAAGTTTACAACGCCAATTCCCTGCCATACAGCGAAGTTTACAACGCCAATTCCCTGCCATACAGCGAAGTTTACGCCAATTCCCTGCCATACAGCGAAGTTTACAACGCCAATTCCCTGCCATACAGCGAAGTTTACAACGCCAATTCCCTGCCATACAGCGAAGTTTACAACGCCAATTCCCTGCCATACAGCGAAGTTTACAACGCCAATTCCCTGCCATACAGCGAAGTTTACAACGCCAATTCTCTGCCATACAGCGAAGTTTACAACGCCAATTCCCTGCCATACAGCGAAGTTTACAACGCCAATTCCCTGCCATACAGCGAAGTTTACAACGCCAATTCCCTGCCATACAGCGAAGTTTACAACGCCAATTCCCTGCCATACAGCGAAGTTTACAACGCCAATTCCCTGCCATACAGCGAAGTTTACAACGCCAATTCCCTGCCATACAGCGAAGTTTACAACGCCAATTCCCTGCCATACAGCGAAGTTTACAACGCCAATTCCCTGCCATACAGCGAAGTTTACAACGCCAATTCCCTGCCATACAGCGAAGTTTACAACGCCAATTCCCTGCCATACAGCGAAGTTTACAACGCCAATTCCCTGCCATACAGCGAAGTTTACAACGCCAATTCCCTGCCATACAGCGAAGTTTACAACGCCAATTCCCTGCCATACAGCGAAGTTTACAACGCCAATTCCCTGCCATACAGCGAAGTTTACAACGCCAATTCCCTGCCATACAGCGAAGTTTACAACGCCAATTCCCTGCCATACAGCGAAGTTTACAACACCAATTCCCTGCCATACAGCCAAGTTTACAACGCCAATTCCCTGCAATACAGCGAAGTTTACAACGCCAATTCCCTGCCATACAGCGAAGTTTACAACGCCAATTCCCTGCCATACAGCGAAGTTTACAACGCCACTTCCCTGCCATACGGCCTAGTTTATGACGCCACTTCCCTGCCATACGGCCTCACTTATAACGCGCTTCTCACTCTTCGCGGTCAATTTTTTGACGCTCCAAATCCTTTTTTTTTCCCACTCATTACTCTTTTAATCTTTGTATCACTACTCATTATGTTACTTCCACTACTACTATTTTAAATCATTTCCATCATTCCTATCATCATCAATATTTAGAAGATAAATACAGACATAATCATACACATCCTCCTTATTTTGTTTTCCTGTATCATCTACCGCCTACATCTTTGACACACATACACACACACACACTACACATTCCTTCCCAGTTCAGTACATATCATAACAAAGCTCTTGCGTTACTTAACACACTTTACTTAAAAGCTTTCCTTCTAAAACGGGAGACAATTCCTGCTATATTGACAGTACTGGTGTGTTTCTCACTGTCTTTCCTGCTAACTTGTCTCACTGTACAAACCAATCCTGGATCTGCAAACTTTGCCACACAGTTGGCATGTCAAGTCAGGGATTGCTGGGAGAACTCTGTTTTGACTGTCCCTCCGTGTGTACGCTCTTCTCCGGCCAGGGTCCAAAATGCTTTGAGAGGAATGGTTTCTTTGCTGCAGACTGCTCACTGTTGTTTTCTGTCTGCAGCACGACCACCACCACCATCAGTTGCCTTGAGCTCGCTTGCCCATACAACATTCGGACACAACAAAGAAACCACCACCACAGTATACAAACAATACATACGTTCAGTGATGAATTATGCAAGACCTGCCTGGGCTCCTAACCTCACCAAAACACACTACAACACTCTAGAGACCATACAGAACAAGGTCCTAAAAATAATCACAGGCTGCACAGCTACTACACCCACAGACCACCTACATCAAGAAACCAAAGTCCTCAAAGTCAAGGATCACCTAGACATGAGAAGCACCCAGTTTCTTGATGCAGCCTCCACAAACCCACATCATCCACTATATTACATGGCAGCACATCCACCCACATCAAGGAACATCAAAACAACACCTAGTACACGATACCATACACAAATACTGTCTTCTCTCCCCCCTCGCCCACCTCAGACCAGCTACCAGAAGCATATCCACACTCAGATCACTCGATGCTCTATTCAGTCACTTAAAGACAACACAGCTGCATGCACGGCCTCCTGACATCCACCCTTCTGAATCCTATCTCCCTCGTGAGGACAGGGTCCACCTGGCCAGGCTGAGATGTGGGCACCATCCAGCCCTCTTAAGCTACCAGAAGAGGCTGGATGACTCCGTCGCTGATGCCTGTCCAGGATGCAACACAGCACCCCATACTATTGAGCACATTATGGAAGACTGCATTGCACACAATCACCTACGCCAACAATACAACATACATTCTTTGAGAGCTCTGTGGGAAAGCCCGATCTCGGCCATGGCCTTCCTAAGGGCCTCGGGGCTGTTCGGCCAGACTGCCTAGGGAACTACTACTACTACCCTCCAATTGACGCCGGAAGGAAATAGTGAGATGGACCAACATGCAGCACAGAAAACCTCACATGGAAATTTCACAGGAACGAGACTGAGAATAGACGTGACAGTCCTTTCCCTGAGTACGAGAGAGAGAGAGAGAGAGAGAGAGAGAACTATATGCTCTTTTAGGTAAACGGTATTAACACAAGAAAAGAGACACATGAAGGTGTGTGTGTGTGTGTGTGTGTGTGTGTGTGTGTGTGTGTGTGTGCACTTCTTAATGATGTTCTGGGCTGGGCATAACATCTTAAAGGCAAGAGGAAGGGCAGACTTAATTGTTTATTGCCTCTCTCCATCTCTCTCTCTCTCTCCTGGGAAACCATAGACACAAAGGAATATTTCACAACCATGACCTGTATAACACAAGGGCTCTGTGTACTTTATCATACTACTACTATTACTATTACTACTACTAACTACTACAACTACTACTACTACCAGTAATATTTATATTATGTGTGAAAGAAATTAAAGATCTTTATCTTTTTATTGGAATTTATATTCTGTTTTTTTAATGTTATTTTTTACTGAATATTTTAACGACTGCCAGTCAACTTCCGCTCATGCGTACATACAGGTCTTTGTAGACAAGGAAAAGAGTAATAAGAGTAGGCTGAAACAATGCTGACAGTGTACAGGGATGCTGTGAGGGATGGACTTTTTTGTATGCTGTTTATATCAGTGGGTTAAAATTGGAATTGGAATTACTGAGCACTGCTGCTGACGTATTAAGAACCATATCTGTAACATGTATATGATACAGAATGATGTTATCAAACTATGTCATTATATTACGAAATTAAACGAAATGAAATGAAATGCAATGCCTACTACTACCAATTTATTACTAATACGAGTGTGTGAGGAAGAGGTATGGAAGTCGGTGAGGCTAGGGGCCTGACAAGAGATCGAGCTGCCTGGATGAATGTTGTGAGGAGAGGCGCGTGATCAGATATTTGGCACCCCTTTTTAACGTGACAGCATCTGGACTGACTCTATTGGATACGTTCAGGTGAAGCTACAGAACGTGGTGAATGTTTTTGGCGTTTCAGATAAAGCCAGGATTCCAGGGGCTTGAATGGCGAGCGAATGGAAGCGTGGCCCATTGGAGTAGGCAAATTTGGGATGTCTGGACATTGCTACTCCTCACCCTGCCCTAGGGTGGGAAAGAATGTCCGGGTGATGATGATGATGATGATGATGATGATTTTATTAACGCTGGCTTTCCCTACTCCTTCCACATCCCTCTCCCCTACTACTACTACTTCTACTACTACCAACAAAATCCCTACTACCAACAGCCCTACTATAACTGTACTACTCGCACTATTACTACGGTACTATCAATAAAACTAACAGCGACTACCGCCACTACCACAACCAACACTACAATTACGACTACTACTACTGCTGCTTCTACTACTACTACTACTACTACTACCACCACCACTTTCTGGTTCTCTCTGATTTTCCGTACCATTTCCACACATCTCTCCCCTACTACTACTATTACTACTGATACCGCCAATTCTGCTATTACTATTACTACTACCACTACTACTAATTCTGCTACTATTACTACTACTGGTACTACTAATTCTGGTACTACAACTACTGTTACTGCTGGTGCTACTACTTCCGCCACTAATACAAATAACAAGAATAATAATAATAATAATAATAATAATATTAATAATAATAATAATAATAATATTAATAATAATAATAATAATAATATTTCACAGCAGTCTTCTATTCTTCGGGTTTCGATGATGATAGTGATTATGATGACGATGATGTCTTTAAGGGTACAAAACGGGTCTATATGGTGATGATGATGATGATGATGATGATGATGATGTCTGGGACGGAGGGAGAAAGAGGTATCTATTGTGATGATGATGATGATGATGATGATGTTTACGGGGGACAAAGGGGTCTACATGATGATGATGATGATGATACAAGTCAGGCGTCATCATCCCCATTGACCCATTTTCCTGCTATTAAACACACTTTTTCATCACATTATCATAAATCTTCAAGTTCTTACGTAAATATTTCAACAAAACCAAAACAAGAAAAATAATGCATCCCACACACGCCCTGGCGCTGCTGGCGGCGGTGACGGCGGCCGCGCTGGCGACGGCGCTGGGGTCGCTGCCCCCCACGCTGGTGGGGGGTGAGACCCTGTCGCCCTCGCTGGTGGGGGGTGAGACCCTGTCGCCCCCGCTGGTGGGGGGTGAGACCCTGTCGCCCCCGCTGGTGCCCCTCTCGGCATATTCCTCTCTGCGGGTGGAGGGGCGGCGGGCCAGGCGGGAGACGGCCAGGGTCAGGGACATGAGGGACGCCTTGGGTGCGCTGCGGCTCGAGGTCGCTGCTGTGTGTGGGTCGTCCCACCTCCACCCCCACGCCCCCTCCCACGTCGAGGCCAGAGCCCTCACAGGTCACCCCCCACTCACCCCAGAGGCCAAAGCCGTTTGCCGCAGCTGGCTACTGGGCACCGGCCTCTACCCCCATGTCCTCGCCGACAACGATCTCGCTCTGACCCTCGAAAAACACTTCCACGTGGCCTGGACGCCCGAGGACAAACAGCTGAGTCACAGGGTCAACGAGGACGAGGACGAGGATCTGGGGAACCTTGTCAAGGAGGACGAGGCTGAGGATGTGAGGGACCTCGTCAAGGAAGACCAGGCCGAGGATGTGGGAGGCCTTGTCAAGGAAAGCGAGGACGAGGACAGGAGTGAGACACAGGTACTGTTAAGTTAGGTTGTGGCTCTGGGTGAGGAAAGAGGACGCGTGATAGACCAGGAAGCGTCGCTGATGGATCAAATAGATAAAGCACAACAACTTTTGGATGAAAACGAAAAAGAAAACAACCCCGGTATCGAGGAAGAAAAAGAATTACTTACGGAAATTCAAAGTGAACTAAAAGAGCAAATGTTATCCCTGGAAGAGGAACGAAAAATTATTGAACAAGAACAGATTGAGGTTTTGAACAGTTTGGAAAGAGTTCAAGAAAATACTAACTATTACGATGTGTCTCAGGAGGAGGAGGAGGAAGAGGAGGAGGAGGAGGAAGAGGAGGAGGAGGAGGAGGAGGAAGAGGAGGAGGAGGAGGAGGAGGAGGAGGAGGAGGAGGAAGAGGAGGAGGAGGAGGAGGATGCAAAAGATCTTCCGCAATTCATGAATAAAGACGAAAACGAAGTGCTGAAGGAGTTAGCCAAGTTGGAAGTCGATCGTGACATTGTAGAGACACAAATAGAAAGGGAAACAAATGAATTGGGAAATGACTTACTAGAACTGAGCGAAATCAAAAATGAATTACTGAAAGAAATGGAAGAGCAAAATTCAGACACAGGAACAGAGAAGCATGGGGAAGGGCCAAATGGTGACTCAGACTTGTATGAAACTGATGAGTCTGAGTCTGATGACAGTGAAGATGAGTCAGAGGATTCTGAAGAAGAGTTAGTAGAGAGGCTCGTGGAGCATCCCCGGTATGTGGAGCAGCAAAAGCAAACCGGGATGAGACAACTAGGACATGAGTTGATGAAACAGGACCAGGAAAAGGACTAGCAGTTCTTCCTGGAGGGACTGACGGAAAAACTAAGCAATATTTTCGAAAACCGGGAGGAGGAACAGGACTAGAAGTTCCTCTTCCTGGAGAGACAAATGGAAAAACTAAATGGTCTCTTGGTAAAACAGGAAGAGGAACAGGTCCAAAAGCTCTTCCTCTTGGAAAGACAAATGGAAAAACTAAATGGTCTGTTCGTAGGACAGGAGGAAAGACAAAACCAAAAGCTCTTCCTCTTGGAGCAACAGATGGAAAAGCTAAATAACATCTTGGCAGAACAGCAGGAGGGGCTGGACCAGAAGTTGTCCCACCTGGCTGGACAGATGGTAAAAATAAATGGCCAGCTGGTACAACAAGAGGAAGGGATGGACGAGATGCTCTTCCACCTGGCTGGACAGTTGGTAAAAATAAATGGCCAGATGGTAAAACAGGAGGAGGGGCTGGACCAGAAGCTCTCCCAGCTGGCTGGCCAGATGGAAAAAGTAAATGGCCAGATGGTAAAACAGGAGGAGGGGCTGGACCAGAAGCTCTTCCACCTGGCTGGCCAGATGGAAAAACTAAATGGCCAGATGGTAAAACAGGAGGAGGGGCTGGACCAGAAGCTCTCCCAGCTGGAGGGAAGGGTGGAAGAATTGGCACAAGCACTCAATAAGCAAAAGGATATCCTGGATAGACTTATTGAGAAGGAGGAAGAGAGATAGGAAAAGGGGAGACGACAGGAGGAGGAAAAAGCACGTATGGAGGAAAACAAAGGTCATGTGATGTCTTGGCTGACTGACTGCTGGCATTACATGATAGATGGCATTGGGTCCATGTCACTATTCACGGCGATTACTGTGCAATTCGTCACAGTAGGCGCTGTGATATTATATGCCTTAACCTTTAAACGCCGCCATAAAAGACAGTGAACTGCCTCCGCCTAAATAATGTCTCAAAGTTTTGTGCAGTGATCTGCTAACTTCTTTTGCCTCCACTACTAAGGGCTGCTGGGACACGTGCACGACTGGGCGTAGCCGCTCCACCAACATCACATTCACTGTGAAAAAGCATCCCAATCCAGCACTGGCGGGGCTGGTGAGAGAGGCAGCGTGGTACAACATCCACTGAGGCCAGACGGTACACAGTTCCTGAGCTACGTCATCAACAACTACACCGGGCCAACTTCATTATGGCAGTACCCTGCTGCAGGCGTACCCCATTATGGCGGCACCCTGCTGAAGGCGTACCCCATTATGGAGGGACACCTGCAGCAGGTGTACCCCATAATGGAGGGACACCTGCAGCAGGTGTACCCCATTATGGAGGGACACCTGCAGCAAGTGTACCCCATTATGGAGGGACACCTGCAGCAGGTGTACCCCATTATGGAGGGACACCTGCAGCAGGTGTACCCCATTATGGAGGGACACCTGCAGCAGGTGTACCCCATTATGGAGGGACACCTGCAGCAGACGAGCCCTTCACTTGTTGATGATGTAGCTCAGGAACTGTGTACCGTCTGGCCTCACTGGATGCTGTGCCACACTACCACTCTCACCTGTCCCAACGGTGCTGGACGGATGCCTTCACGTGGTGGTACCCACTTGTGCACATATCCCATCACTGGCCCTTCCACCCTGCCCTCTGATGCCACTTCCCTGCCATACAGCCAAGTTTACAACGCCAATTCCCTGCCATACAGCGAAGTTTACAACGCCAATTCCCTGCCATACAGCCAAGTTTACAACGCCAATTCCCTGCCATACAGCGAAGTTTACAATGCCACTTCCCTGCCATACAGCCAAGTTTACAACGCCAATTTCCTGCCATACAGGCAAGTTTACAACGCCACTTCCCTGCCATACAGCGAAGTTTACAAGGCAAATTCCCTGCCATACAGCGAAGTTTACAAGGCAAATTCCCTGCCATACAGCGAAGTTTACAAGGCAAATTCCCTGCCATACAGCGAAGTTTACAAGGCAAATTCCCTGCCATACAGCGAAGTTTACAAGGCAAATTCCCTGCCATACAGCGAAGTTTACAAGGCAAATTCCCTGCCATACAGCGAAGTTTACAAGGCAAATTCCCTGCCATACAGCGAAGTTTACAAGGCAAATTCCCTGCCATACAGCGAAGTTTACAAGGCAAATTCCCTGCCATACAGCGAAGTTTACAAGGCAAATTCCCTGCCATACAGCGAAGTTTACAAGGCAAATTCCCTGCCATACAGCGAAGTTTACAAGGCAAATTCCCTGCCATACAGCGAAGTTTACAAGGCAAATTCCCTGCCATACAGCGAAGTTTACAAGGCAAATTCCCTGCCATACAGCGAAGTTTACAAGGCAAATTCCCTGCCATACAGCGAAGTTTACAACGCCAATTCCCTGCCATACAGCGAAGTTTACAACGCCAATTCCCTGCCATACAGCGAAGTTTACAACGCCAATTCCCTGCCATACAGCGAAGTTTACAACGCCAATTCCCTGCCATACAGCGAAGTTTACAACGCCAATTCCCTGCCATACAGCGAAGTTTACAACGCCAATTCCCTGCCATACAGCGAAGTTTACAACGCCAATTCCCTGCCATACAGCGAAGTTTACAACACCAATTCCCTGCCATACAGCGAAGTTTACAACGCCAATTCCCTGCCATACAGCGAAGTTTACAACGCCAATTCCCTGCCATACAGCGAAGTTTACAACGCCAATTCCCTGCCATACAGCGAAGTTTACAACGCCACTTCCCTGCCATACGGCCTAGTTTATGACGCCACTTCCCTGCCATACAGCGAAGTTTACAACGTCAATTCCCTGCCATACAGCGAAGTTTACAACGCCACTTCCCTGCCATACGGCCTAGTTTATGACGCCACTTCCCTGCCATACGGCCTAGTTTATGACGCCACTTCCCTGCCATACGGCCTCACTTATAACGCGCTTCTCACTCTTCGCGGTCAATTTTTTGACGCTCCAAATCCTTTTTTTTTCCCACTCATTACTCTTTTAATCTTTGTATCACTACTCATTATGTTACTTCCACTACTACTATTTTAAATCATTTCCATCATTCCTATCATCATCAATATTTAGAAGATAAATACAGACATAATCATACACATCCTCCTTATTTTGTTTTCCTGTATCATCTACCGCCTACATCTTTGACACACATACACACACACACACTACACATTCCTTCCCAGTTCAGTACATATCATAACAAAGCTCTTGCGTTACTTAACACACTTTACTTAAAAGCTTTCCTTCTAAAACGGGAGACAATTCCTGCTATATTGACAGTACTGGTGTGTTTCTCACTGTCTTTCCTGCTAACTTGTCTCACTGTACAAACCAATCCTGGATCTGCAAACTTTGCCACACAGTTGGCATGTCAAGTCAGGGATTGCTGGGAGAACTCTGTTTTGACTGTCCCTCCGTGTGTACGCTCTTCTCCGGCCAGGGTCCAAAATGCTTTGAGAGGAATGGTTTCTTTGCTGCAGACTGCTCACTGTTGTTTTCTGTCTGCAGCACGACCACCACCACCATCAGTTGCCTTGAGCTCGTTTGCCCATACAACATTCGGACACAACAAAGAAACCACCACCACATTATACAAACAATACATACGTTCAGAGATGAATTATGCAAGACCTGCCTGGGCTCCTAACCTCAACAAACCACACTACAACACTCTACAGACCATACAGAACAATGCCCTAAAAATAATCACAGGCTGCACAGCTACTACACCCACAGACCACCTACATCAAGAAACCAAAGTCCTCAAAATCAAGGATCACCTAGACATGAGAGGCACCCAGTTTCTTGATGCAGCCTCCACAAACCCACAACATCCATTATACTGTATTACATGGCAGCACATCCACCCACACCAAGGAACATCAAAACAACACCCAGTACACGATACCATACACAAATACTGTCATCTCTTCCCCCTCGCCCACCTCACACCAGCTTCCAGAAGCATATCCACACTCAGATCACTCGCCGCTCCATTCAGTCACTTAAAGACAACACACAGCTGCATGCACGGCCTCCTGACATCCACCCTTCTGAATCCTATCTCCCTCGTGAGGATAGGGTCCACCTGGCCAGGCTAAGATGTGGGCACCATCCAGCCCTCTTAAGCTACCAGATGAGGTTGGATGACTCCGTCGCTGATGCCTGTCCAGGATGCAACACAGCACCCCATACTATTAAGCACATTATGGAAGACTGCATTACACACAATCATCTACACCAACAACACAACATACACTCTTTGAGAGCTCTGTGGGAAAGCCCGGTCTCGGCCATGGCCTTCCT
>NW_027643850.1:520000-525128 GCF_032717465.1 Coenobita brevimanus
CTCTACGTCTTTCTTCAAACTCCCTCCTTCTTATCTCTCTCTTATCTTCCTCTCTGCTCCCTTTCCTCGTCCTTCTCTTCTGCCTCTCCTCTTCTTCTCTCCATTTTTTTCTCCTACTCTCATACCTCGTACCTCCTTCTTTCTACCTCTCCTCCTCCGTCCGTCTCCCTCTCTCTCTCTCTCTCTCTCTCTCTCTCTCTCTCTCTCTCTTCTACTCCCAAAATCCTCCTCCTCTCTCCATCTCTCCCACTTCTCTATCTTTTCCATGTCCACTCAACCTCTACCCTTTTTTTCTCTCTCTCTCTCCTTTCCCTACCCTTTATTCCTCAGCAACCATTCTCTCTCTCTCTCTCTCTCTCTCTCTCTCTCTCTCTCTCTCTCTCTCTCTCTCTCTCGCTTGCCCCTTACCCATCCTACTCTACTCCAACCCCAGTCTCCCTCACCCTTCAACCTATATCCTCCTGTTCCTTCCCCTTACCCTCCTGCATATCACAATCAGGGTTGCCAAGGTCGCGGTTTTCCCGCCAAATTGGGCTCGTTTTGAAGCTCTTCCGCGGGCAGATTTTACCGGTCGCGGGTTGCGGTTTTTTGGGCTGGTTTGAAAACTGTCGCGGTTGTTTGGGCTAGTATGGAGTTAAACCACATCACGACAATATACTGAGAGAGAGAGAGAGAGAGAGAGAGAGAGAGAGAGAGAGAGAGAGAGAGAGAGAGAGAGAGTTTAAACATATGGCGGAGAGAGACCCCCTAATACTCCCACAGGGACCAGTGGATGCAGCCAGTGCGGAGACTCCGGAGAGAGTTTTGTTTTATCCCAATTATCGTTGCCAGCAAGCACTGCTGCAGTAGAGAGGATTTTCTCTCAGTATAATTTGGTGAAAAGTAAATGAAGAAACAGACAGCAACATGAAACAGTTGAAAACACTCTTCATGTTAGAGCAATATGCGGACATAAAATCTGTTGTAATGATTTCACAAACAAAATTATGTTAGCAAATTTCACATATGACGTACACAGCAACGAAACACAGTGATGATGATCATATAGATTTTTGAATAATATAAGTGTGATGGAAAGTTGACTCAGAGGGAGAGAAAATACCTTCACTTGCATGTTGTATTACCTAGTGTAATGATAAGTATATTTCCTAACAGAATCATTGTTGTTTTATGGGCAATAGTGTTTTTATGGCAAATAGGGAAAAGTTTAAGTGAATCAAGTGATCATTTCAGGCATTAATAGGGACCTATATATGAATTATTAATATAAAACACTAATTTCGCATAAATAGAGGATTTTTTAAAATAATTATTGGTGTTGGGCTACTTTTTGGGCTGGTTTTCAGTTGGGTTTCCGCGGGCAGAGCAGGGTGCAAGTGACTTGGCAACCCTGATCACAATCACCTCTGGTGCGTCTCTGCCACTCCCTCCCTCTACAAAGCTTCTCCTTCCCAGGGCTAAGAGAGTACAACTCTCACCCCTGGTTCCTCCTACCTCCCCCGCCACTCGGTCACCCTCCCCCTGCCCCTCCTTCCCCCCCCCTGCCACTCCTTCACCGCCCCCTTCCACTCCCTCACCCTCCCTGCCACTCCCTCACCCCCCTGCTCCACATCATCCTATTGTTACAGTGTTAGTTTTATCCTCTTCAAGTTAAGAAATCTAATTTCCTCAGCCCCTCCAGCACTGTTAGCTTTTTGGTTTCCCTGTGTGTGTGTGTGTGTGTGTGTGTGTGTGTGTGTGTGTGTGTGTGTAAAGTGTATGCATAATTAATTGTGTAAGCGCTTTTACATATTGTATGCGCGTGTGCGTTCTGTATGCCTTGATGCATGTACTGTGTATGTATGAATACGTGTTTGTTTATATATACATAACACATTACCTTCCACCGTACCTAAATGCCTGTGTAACTTGGGGCACACCGAGAAATGCACATGGTTACTCTTTTTACGGTTATTTAGTTCAATTACACGGCCACACACCGGTTCTCTTCCCCTTCCCCTCCCTTCCCCGCTCACCTGTGGCTTCTACTGGCCCACACGAGGGAATAAATACTAGGTTCCAAATAGTACTCAAACCCCCCTACCTAACCCCTCCTCCCTTCCCCGTTACCTCTACCCTCACCCCACCCCATGAGGGAGAGGCAAAGTAGGGATGGGTTGCAATCACTAACCCCATTTCGCACAATACTTTATCACACACACACACACACACACACACATACACACACACACGTCTAGTAAAACACAACAGCCACTTCTTCGTAATCTCGGGTACATGGAAGAAAAAAAAAACACTACGAGACAAGTCATTGAGGTCCACTATACTGTACTTTAATCTGACCTTCATCTCATCATCTCTCTCTCAAATGACGGCAGTGTACCCTGAATCCTCCACATCACATCAATCTTTCAAGCCACAGGTCATCCCTAATTGCTCAGAACTCCCAGCTAAACAACAAACTACTCTACCTTACCCACCAAAAAAATCTACACCTTTCTCTCCTCTCTTCCCACCAACGTGGCCTACAAAATCAAATCTTCCCTATACCTACAGCTCAGCAATTTTCCGATCACACTGCCTCCAATGTGTCTACAGCATATCACATTTGCAACCAGGGCAATTTTCCGATCACATGTCCCAAACTTGGTCCCCAACACTACCAATTTTCCTACCAAACTACAACGTGTCGAGTGAACCTGGGCCGGAAATCAGGTGTAAGGGGAACGTACAGACAGGTGTGTTGCCTCAGCTCACCTTTTTCTGTAGTACCGGAAGCGTGTATGTAAATTCCTCTCTACGGGACAAGCATTTTATTCTCTTTGTAAACTGTCTTCTCTCTCTCTACGGAACGAGGATATGGGGGTTGTTGTCTTAGGGAAAATCGCTTATTGGTAGTAGGAATAAAAATGTCTTAGGGAAATCGTAAATAAGTGGGAAGAAAATAATAAGAAAATAATTAGACGAAGAGATTCCAACGGCCCTGCTCCCTAATTGGTCTAAGGGGTGAATTATTTGATCCCTCCCCTGTGACCTTGACCCTTGACCTCACTACACACTTCCTTACCACACAATCTCCAACAACACACTTCATCACCACACACACACTCCTTCACAGCATTCCCTCACCTTGCATACACTCTCTCCCACAACACACTCTACCACACCAGTCACACTCCCCTCCAACACAAACACACCCTCACTATAAACTCCCCTACCACACACTGCCTCACTATAAACTCCCCAACCACACACTCCCTCACCACGCACACTCCCTCACTACACTCCCCAACCATACCTCACCACACATTCCCCAACAATCCACAAACCTGAAAATCTAACCTGTCTTCCTTCTCCCACATCAAGTACACTCCCTCCCTCTCTCTCTCTCCATAGTTATTTCCTACACATCCCTTTCCAAACTTCGATCTTGCTCTTAAATATTTCACACGACCATCTGAGACATTGATGTAGGTCTCAACTTGGAATGCCATACACTCTGCTCTCATTACTTATTCTGTTTGTTCCTCTCTACTTTCTCTCTCTCTCTCTCTCTCTCTCTCTCTCTCTCTCTCTCTCTCTTTATCTATCTTCCACTTAATATTTTTAATTCACAAACGCCTACACTACGCACACATCTTCATTTCTTTCTATTTACATGTACTCAATGCACACACACACACACACACACACACACACACACACACACACACACTCCACTCACCTCTTATCCTGACCTACCTCTCGGTCTTGCCTCGTAATCTTTGCCACACACACATAAGCAGACTATGTTTCTCTCTCTCACTCACACACACACACACACACACACACACACACACACACACACAATGCACATTTTTCCCAAGCCGGTATCCTACATAACTCTCTTCTCCTACTTCCCCTCCCCCCTGCCCTCTCTCCCTCACTGTCACTCCCTTAACCCCCCTTACCCTGCACTCCCTCACCACCCTGACTCCCTCGTGACAAGCTGCAAGACCGACTTTGCAACTTGCACATGCAGGCCACTCCGCCACCTCTTCAACTCCTCCACTTCTCACCAAACTTTTCTCTTTTACATTTTTATATTTCTCTTTGTCTCCTTGGGCTTCTTTCTTAGATGTTTATAATTTTTCTCAACTTCTTCTTCTCATATATTTCATTTTGCTTTTTCTCCATTTTCTCAATATTCATCTTCTCTCCTCCTCTTTCTCTTCTATTTAATTCTTCTTTTATCCTTCCTTTTCTTTCCTTCTGTTTACTGACTTTTTTCTTTCATTACTTCAGGAAATAGTTAAAAGTGTGTGTGTGTGTGTGTGTGTGTGTGTGTGTGTGTGTGTGTGTAAGCCGTAATTATTGTTTGATATATAGTAAACCTGTGTTGTGTGTGTGTGTGTGTGTGTGTGTGTGTGTGTGTGTGTGTGTGTGTCAATCCACTCACTACGTGGATCTCTATATTTTTATTAATTTCAGATGATTCTCTCTCTCTCTCTCTCTCTCTCTCTCTCTCTCTCCCGTCTTACGCCCCCTTACCATCTGCTCCACGCTTTTCTCACACAAACTTTGCCTACTTTCCTTATCCACTTTTTCAACTTTCCTCTCTTTACTCAAAATTATCTCTTCTCCAATGCGTAAAAAAGATCGGTTAAGAAAGAGAGAGAGAGAGAGAGAGTCATAGTGCATTAGAAGATAAGGCCTCTTTACATCTCACACTGGCACAGGAAACACCACCGCACTCTCAGAGCGCATACCTTCGCTAAAGCCAATCAATACTCTCAGAGCGCATACCTTCGCTAAAGCCAATCAATATAGCATTTACTACTATAATTCCTCTTTCCTACCAGATGATTACTTTTACGCTCGCACACTGTTAATTAATTCTACGGTCATTGCCTGCCCTGTTTCACAAATCCAGAGAGTGCATACCTCCGCCAATGTCAATAAAAGATACTATTTCCAGCATCCAAGTCTACCTTAAAATATAATCACCTCTCCCTGACTCACTGCCCATCTCTCCACCATATATCATATAAATCTGATATATACGGTACTTTTTTTATATCTTATACACAAACTGACAGACATGGGTATACATAACCTCCCCCAACTTCTCAAGCGGAGGTAATAAAATCTA